>NC_091287.1:270090366-270390666 GCF_032444005.1 Ranitomeya imitator | reverse complement strand
AATTTCGCCTTCCACTCCTTCTGAAGCCCCTGAGTTTTTATCAGATTACCGGGATGTATTTGAAGAGCCCAAATCCGGTGCCTTACCTCCTCATAGGGATTGCGACTGTGCTATTAATTTGATTCCTGGTAGTAAGTTTCCTAAGGGCCGTCTGTTTAATTTATCTGTGCCAGAGCACGCCGCTATGCGGAGTTATATAAAGGAATCCTTGGAGAAGAGTCATATTCGTCCGTCGTGCTCACCATTGGGAGTAGGGTTCTTTTTTGCGGCCAAGAAGGATGGTTCTTTGAGACCTTGTATTGATTACCGCCTTCTTAATAAGATCACAGTCAAATCTCAGTATCCTTTGCAGCTGCTGTCTGATTTATTTGCTCGGATTAAGGGGGCTAGTTGGTTCACCAAGATAGATCTGCGTGGTGCGTATAATCTTGTGCGAATTAAACAGGGTGATGAATGGAAAACGGCATTTAATACGCCCGAGGGCCATTTTGAGTACCTGGTTATGCCATTCGGGCTTTCTAATGCTACATCTGTGTTTCAGTCCTTTATGAATGACATCTTCCGAGAGTACCTGGATAGATTCATGATTGTATATTTGGATGACATTTTGGTCTTTTCGGATGATTGGGAGTCTCATGTGAAGCAGGTCAGAATGGTGTTCCAGGTCCTTCGTGCGAATTCCTTGTTTGTGAAGGGGTCAAAGTGTCTCTTTGGAGTTCAGAAGGTTTCATTTTTGGGTTTTATTTTTTCCCCTTCTACTATCGAGATGGACACTGTTAAAGTTCAGGCCATTTACGATTGGACTCAGCCGACATCTGTGAAGAGCTTGCAGAAGTTTCTGGGCTTTGCTAATTTGTATCGTCGCTTCATCGCTAATTTTTCCAGTATTGCTAAACCGTTGACTGATTTGACCAAGAAAGGTGCTGATGTGGTCAATTGGTCCTCTGCGGCTGTAGAGGCTTTTCAGGAGTTGAAGCGACGTTTTGCTTCTGCCCTGTGTTGTGCCAGCCAGATGTTTCGCTCCCTTTTCAGGTTGGGGTTGATGCTTCTGAAATTGGAGCAGGGGCTGTGTTGTCGCAAAGAAGTTCTGATGGCTCGGTGATGAAACCCTGTGCCTTCTTTTCTAGAAAATTCTCGCCTGCTGAGCGCAATTATGATGTGGGCAATCGGGAGTTGTTGGCCATGAAGTGGGCATTCGAGGAGTGGCGACATTGGCTTGAAGGAGCTAAACATCGCGTGGTGGTCTTGACTGATCACAAGAATTTAACTTATCTCGAGTCTGCCAAACGGTTGAATCCTAGACAGGCTCGATGGTCGCTCTTTTTCTCCCGTTTTGATTTTGTGGTTTCATACCTTCCGGGATCTAAGAATGTGAAGGCTGACGCCCTGTCAAGGAGTTTTGTGCCTGACTCTCCGGGTGTTCCGGAGCCGGCGGGTATTCTTAAAGAAGGGGTAATTTTGTCCGCCATTTCCCCTGATTTGCGGCGTGTGCTGCAAAAGTTTCAGGCTGATAGACCTGACCGTTGTCCTACGGAGAAACTGTTTGTCCCTGATTGATGGACTAGTAGAGTTATCTCTGAGATTCATTGTTCAGTGTTGGCTGGTCATCCTGGAATCTTTGGTACCAGAGATTTGGTGGCTAGATCCTTTTGGTGGCCTTCTTTGTCACGGGATGTGCGTTCTTTTGTGCAGTCCTGTGGGACTTGTGCTCGGGCTAAGCCCTGCTGTTCTCGTGCCAGTGGGTTGCTTTTGCCCTTGCCGATCCCGAAGAAACCCGGGACGCATATTTCCATGGATTTTATTTCTGATCTCCCTGTTTCTCAAAGGATGTCAGTCATTTGTTTGGTTTGTGATCGCTTCTATAAGATGGTCCATTTGGTACCCTTACCTAAATTGCCTTCCTCCTCTGATTTGGTGCCATTGTTTTTCCAGCATGTGGTTCGTTTGCATGGCATTCCAGAGAACATCGTCTCGGACAGGGGTTCTCAGTTTGTTTCGAGGTTTTGGCGGTCCTTTTGCGCTAAGATGGGCATTGATTTGTCTTTTTCTTCGGCTTTCCATCCTCAGACTAATGGCCAAACCGAACGAACTAATCAGACTTTGGTGACATATCTGAGATGCTATGTTTCTGCTGATCAGGATGATTGGGTGTCATTCTTGCCTTTGGCTGAGTTCACCCTTAATAATCGGGCCAGCTCGGCTACTTTAGTTTCTCCTTTTTTCTGTAATTCTGGTTTCCATCCTCGTTTCTCTTCAGGGCAGGTTGAGCCTTCAAACTGTCCTGGTGTGGATGCGGTGGTGGACAGGTTGCAGCAGATTTGGACTCATGTGGTGGACAGTTTGACATTGTCCCAGGAGAAGGCTCAACGTTTCGCTAACCGCCGGCGTTGTGTTGGTCCCCGACTTCGTGTTGGGGATTTGGTTTGGTTGTCATCTCGTCACGTTCCTATGAAGGTTTCCTCTCCTAAGTTTAAGCCTCGTTTCATTGGGCCATATAAGATTTCTGAAGTTCTTAATCCTGTGTCATTTCGTTTGAAAAAAGAAAGAAATGTCCAGCTTTACCGAGTCCGTAAAAAAGCGATTTTTTTTATTAACAAACTTTAAACATGGAGGATACAGACTTCACCACAACCATATGGGTAAGAATCTCAACGCCTTTCTGGAGACTAGGCTCCCTTAATCATGCCATGATTAAGGGAGCCTAGTCTCCAGAAACGCGTTGAGATTCTTACCCATATGGTTGTGCTGAAGTCTGTATCCTCCATGTTTAAAGTTTGTTAATAAAGAAATCGCTTTTTTACGGACTCGGTGAAGCTGGACATTTCTTTCTTTTTTTGGATCTTGCACGCCTGGACACAGCGGGTCCGTGCTCCCGAGGTTTGGTTGCTGAATCACGGGTGAGCTGGTTTATGTTCCTTCTTACGTCATTTCGTTTGGCCCTTCCTGCTTCTTTTGCCATCCATAATGTGTTCCATAGGTCGTTGTTGCGGAGATACGTGGCGCCTATGGTTCCCTCCGTTGATCCTCCTGCCCCGGTGTTGGTCGAGGGGGAGTTGGAGTATGTGGTGGAGAAGATTTTGGATTCTCGTGTTTCGAGACGGAAACTCCAGTACCTGGTCAAGTGGAAGGGTTATGGTCAGGAAGATAATTCCTGGGTTTTTGCCTCTGATGTTCATGCTGCCGATCTTGTTCATGCCTTTCATTTGGTTCATCCTGGTCGGCCTGGGGGCTCTGGTGAGGGTTCGGTGACCCCTCCTCAAGGGGGGGGTACTGTTGTGAATTCTGTTGTCAAGCTCCCTCCTGTGGTCGTGAATGGTACTTCGGCGAGTTCCGTCTATGGGCTCCCTCTGGTGGCTATGAGTGAAGCTGCGGCTTCTGAGGTTCCTTACACAGGTGACGTGGTTTATCCTTTGGTTTGCTGTTCTATTTAACTCCTCTCAGATCGTTACTCCATGCCAGCTGTCAATGTTTTTGCATTTGTTCAGTTCGCTCCTGGATCTCTCTGGTGACCTGCCTTCTCCTGCAGAAGCTAAGTTCCTGATAGTCATTATTTGTTCACTGTTTTCTTTTCCAGCTGATTATCATGATTTTGTCTTGCTAGCTGGAAGCTCTGGGATGCAGAGTGGCCCCTTCCGCACCGTGAGTCAGTGCGGAGGTCTTTTTTTGCACACTCTGCGTGGTTTTTTGTAGGTTTTTGTGCTGATCGCAAAGTTACCTGTCCTATCCTCTGTCTATTTAGTTAGTCTGGCCTCCCTTTGCTGTAACCGGTTTTATTTCTGCGTTTGTGACTTTCATCTTTACTCACAGTCAATATATGTGGGGGGCTTCCTTTACCTTTGGGGAATTTCTCTGAGGCAAGGTAGGCTTTATTTTCCTTCTCTATGGCTAGATAGCCCTTAGGCTGTTACGAGGCGCCTAGGTCTGGTCAGGAGCGCTCCACGGCTATTTCTAGTGTGTGTGATAGGATTAGGGCTTGCGGTCAGCAGAGTTCCCACATCCCAGAGTTCGTCCTGTATGTGGTTTAACTATCAGGTCATTCCGGGTGCTCCTAACCACCAGGTCATAACACCCTTGACTCTGTCCTGTCCTTCAAACTGCACATCCAAGCTCTCGCCACCTCCTGTCAGCTCCAGCTCAAAAATATTTCCCGAACCCATCCTTTCCTCAACCCACACTCTACCAAAATGCTCGTGCATTAATCTCTCCTGCCTTGACTACTGCAACATACTCCTCTGTGGCCTGCCTTCTAACACTCTCGCACCCCTCCTGTCCATCCTTAACTCTGCTGCCCGACTAATAATTCTCTCTCCTCGTTACACTCCTGCTTCCCCTCTTTGCAAATCCCTTCACTGGCTCCCAATTTCCCAGCGTATCCAGTTTAAATTACTAACACTGTCCTACAAAGCCATCCATAATCTTTCTCCTCTGTATATTTCTACACTAATCTTTCAATATCCTCACTCACATAATCTCTGGTCCTCCCAAGACCTCCTCCTCTCCACCATGCTTATTCGCTCCTCACCAGTTCGACTCCAAGACTTCTCACGAATATCACCCATCCTCTGGAATTCAGTGCCCCAACACATCCGGTTATCCACTACGTTTGGATCCTTCAAAAAAAACCTGAAAACCCACCTCTTCAAAGATGCTAACAGCCTGTAGATACCACACGGCCACCTCAATACCATTGGAGCTACCGCAACCCTGTCTCCTTCCCCATAATCCTGTAGAATGTAAGCCCGCAAGGGCAGGGTCCTCTTCCCTCTGTACCAGTCTGCCATTGTTAGTTTTGTTTACTGTAAGTGATATTTGTATTTTGATGTAACCCCTTCTCATGTACAGCACCATGGAATTAATGGTGCTATATAAATAAATAATAATAATAATAATGTCTCCTGTTCCCGACATTGACTGTGAGATTCCACATCCTGGGCTTGTCTGGCGGCAGTTTGTTGTGATGTCTTCTGTTCCTGACATTGTCTGTGAGATTCCACATCCTGGGCTGGTCTGGCAACAGTTTGTTGTGATGTCTCCTGTTGGCGACCTTGTCTGTGAGATTCCACATCCTGGGCTTGTCTAGCAGCAGTTTGTTGTGATGTCTCCTGTTCCTGACTTTGTCTGTGAGATTCCACATCCTGGGTTTGTCTAGCGGCAGTTTGTTGAAGTGTCTGTTGCTCTCAATGTTGTCGTCGCCTTGCTGCTGCTGCTTTTCTGTCATCGTCATTGGCGTATTTTCACTTACGACCCATTCTAAGACAGAAAGCGGAAATCATGATAGCATACAGTAAAGAAGTATCTGTTCAGCGCGCTGTGACTGACAGAAAGTTTTCATTAAACGTGACTGGACTACGTGGCACTGTAACTGACAGAAAATCATAATTTAACGTGACTGAACTACATGGCACTGTGACTGACAGAAAATGTTCATTAAACGTGACTGAACTATGTCACATTGTGACTGACAGAAAGTGTTCATTAAATTTGACTGACCTACATGGCACTGTGACTGATCTGACAGAACTTATTCAGTAAATGTGAGTGAACATCGCTGATCAGTGAAGCATGATTCAAATCCCGTGCTGATTGGTCGCTGCCGGCATGCCGTGACCAATCAGAGACAGGTGCAGTCTGTCAGCGAATTGGCATGGAATTTAAACACCACTTCGCTGATTGGTTGCGTGCAATGTTTAAATCCCGCGCCTATGTCGCTGATCTACGTGGCATTGTGACTGACAGAAAATGTTCATTAAACATGACAGAACTATGACTCACTGTGACTGACAGAAAGTGTTGATCAAACGGGACTGAACTACGTGGCACTATGACTGACAGAAAATGTTCATTAAACGTGACTGAACTATGTGGCACTATGACTGACAGAAAATGTTCATTAAACGTGACTGAACCACGTGGCACTATGACAGACAGAAAATGTTCATTAAACGTGACGGAACTACATGGCACTATGACTGACAGAAAATGTTCATTAAATGTGACTAAACTACGTGGCACTATGACTGACAAAAAATGTTCATTAAACGTGACTGAACTATGTGGCACTATGACTGACAGAAAGTGTTCATTAAACGTGACTGAAATACGTGGATGTATGACTGACCGAAAATGTTCATTAAACGTGACTGATCTATGTGGCACTATGACTGACAGAAAATGTTAATTAAATGTGACTGAACTACGTGGCACTATGACTGACAGAAAGTGTTCATTAAACGTGACTGAAATACGTGGCACTATGACTGATAGAAAATGTTCATTAAATGTGACTGAACTACGTGGCACTATGACTGACAGAAAATGTTAATTAAACGTCACTGAACTACGTGGCACTATGACTGACAGAAAGTGTTCATTAAACATGACTGAAATACGTGGCACTATGACTGATAGTTCAGTCACGTTTAATGAACATTTTCTATCAGTCATAGTGCCATGTAGTTCAGTCACGTTTAATTAACATTTTCTGTCAATCATAGTGCAGCGTATTTCAGTCACGTTTAATGAATCCAAGTAAAAGAGAAAAATGTTCCAGCTTCTTGATAAAATGTAAAACTTTAATCCATCATATAAAATAGTAGAAGACACACTCCTGGGACAATGCCATGTCACAAGTGAAGAAAGCTACGTGTTTCGACCATACGGTCTTTGTCACAGCTTAACGTATTTCAGTCACGTTTAATGAACACTTTCTGTCAGTCATAGTGCCACGTAGTTCAGTCACGTTTAATGAACATTTTTGGTCAGTCATACTTCCACGTAGTTCAGTCACGTTTAATGAACACTTTCTGTCAGTCATAGTGCCACGTAGTTCAGTCACGTTTAATGAACATTTTTGGTCAGTCATACTTCCACGTAGTTCAGTCACATTTAATGAACACTTTCTGTCAGTTATAGTGCCACATAGTTCAGTCACGTTTAATGAACATTTTCTATGTGGCACTATGACTGACAGAAAGTGTTCATTAAACGTGACTGAACTACGTGGCACTATGACTGACAGAAAGTGTTCATTAAATGTGATTGAACTACGTGGCAGTATGACTGACAGAAAGTCTTCATTAAACGTGACTGAAATACGTTGCACTATGACTGACAGAAAATTTTAATTAAACGTGACAGCTCGTGCCCAGCCGGCATGACCAATCAGCGACATTGGCGTGGGATTTAAATCACGCTTCGCTGATTGGTCGCGCCCAGCCGGCATGACCAATCAGCGACATTGGCATTGGATTTAAATCACGATTCCCTGATTGCTCGCGCCCAGCCAGCTTGACCAATCAGTGACATTGGCGCGGGATTTAAATCATGCTTCGTTGATTGGTCACGCCCTGCCAGCACGACCAATCAGCGCCATTGGCACGGGATTTAAATTGCGCTTTGCTTATTGGTCGCCCCCAGCTGGTGTGACCAATCAGCGACATTGGCGGGGGATTTAAATTGCACTTCACTGATTAGTCGTGCACAGCCGATTGGCGCGGGATTTAAATCACGCGTCGCTGATTGGTCACCCCCAGCCGGCGCGACCAATAAGCAACATTGCCGCGGGATTTAAAGGCGCGACCAATCAGCGAAGCGCGATTTAACCCTTTAATGACAGCCAATACGTCTTTTAACTGACCTGAGATATAAGAGAATAGCCTCTCCATACGGCTGGGATCACACATGCGAGAAACACGTCTGTGTCTCGCATGTGAAAACCAAACACTGGCGCCGGCACTAGTGAGCGGAGCGTGCAGCTCCATGTGTTGCTATGCAGCCGCACGCTCCGCTCCCAAGTGCCGGCGCCAGAGCTTGGATTTCACATGCGAGACACGGACTTATCTGGATTAAAGGGATAATCATTCAAAGTTTGAAAATTGCTAATTTTTTTACATTTTTCTCAAATTTCTGATATTTTTTACAAACAAAACACAAAACATATCGACCTAAATTTACCATTATCATAAAGTATAATGTGTCAAAAAAAAAATCTCAAAATCACTGGGATTTGTTGAAGCGTTCCAGAGTTATTACCACATATAGAGACACTGGTCAGATTTCAAAAATTTGGCACCGTCTATAAAGGGTTAAATCCTGCGCCAATGTCGCTAATTGGTCGCGGCCAGCTGGCGCAATCAATCAGCGAAGCGGTGGGACCGGAGCATCGCAAGCTGCAGGAAAAGCTGCTGCGGAGGCGACAGAAGGTGAGAATATAACGATTTTTTATTTTTTTTATTATTTTTATCATTATATCATTTTACTATTGATGCTACATAGGCAGCATTAATAGTAAAAAGTTCATCACATAGGGTTAATAGCAGCGTTAACAGACTGCGTTACACCGCGTTATGCCGTGGTGTTATGCAGTCGGTTTAACAGACTGCTACAACGCTATGTGTGTGGCGGGTGCTGACTGGAGGGGAGTATGGAGGGGGCACTGACTGCAGGGGAGTAGGTAGCGGCCGGACTGTGACCATCGCTCCCAAGAGTGCATTGCGGTCTCGCGAGATGATGACGTAGCGGTCTCATGAGACCGCACATCATCATCTCGCGAGACCACAATGCATGGACCCGAGTGTCGCAAGGAGCGGGAAAGGCCTGGGTTGGATCCGGGGGTCCACGAAAGGTGAGTATATAATTTTTTTTTATTTTTTTTATTATTTTTAACATTAGATCTTTTAACTACTGTATTGATGCTGCATAGGCAGCATCAATAGTAAAAAGTTGGTCACACAGGTTTAATAGCAGTGTTAACGAGTGCGTTACATCGTGGCATAACGCGGTCCGTTAACGCTGCCATTAACCCTGTGTGAGCGCTGACTGGAGGGGAGTATGGAGCGGACACTGACTGTGGGGAGTAAGGAGTGGGCATTTTGCCACCGTACTGTGCCCGTCGCTGATTGGTCGTGGCTGTTTTGCCGCAACCAATCAGCGACTTGGGATTTCCATGACAGACAGAAAGACAGAAGGACAGACAGAAAGACGGAAGTGACCCTTAGACAATTATATAGTAGATTCTGCTGTACCATTGTTCATGTAAGCATACTTTGCACTGCAGTTCAAGTGTGCTAGTCCACATACTTGTCTCTTATGGTCTAATGTGGCTATTTGCATATTTGACTCTGCTATTCCAACATGTCTATTTGCACACTCATCTCTGCTGTCTCAGTGTGCCATCCTACACATCTAGCGGTCCAGCCCACCCCACATTGCCACATATGCCTTCCACCATATCAAGATTTTTTCTACAGCTTTGGGAATCTGCACCACCAGTTGAGGCATAACCATGTATACAATTTGTAAGACATTCTGTAGAGATAATTGACCTACTAAGAAGCCCAAAATAATACAATGGGTGCTAACTGTGAAGTAACCTATAGCTACAACAGCGGATACACTTCTCTGAATATCTATGCCAGTGATATAATGAAGATCATAACACCTCAATATATCCTACAATACACTTTTTCTCTAAGAACAATAAACATAACTTTTTTTTATCAAAAAATATCTAACTTGGTCAGATGGTAAATAAGAAAGGGCTCACAGTCCTATATGAATACTGCATGTTTGTCCACCAAGATAATTAGCCGTATTGATCTCATTCTATCTCTAATATATACAGTGCCTACAAGTAGTATTCAACCCCCTGCAGATTTAGCAGGTTTAATAAGATGCAAATAAGTTAGAGCCTTCAAACTTCAAACAAGAGCAGGATTTATTAACAGATTCATAAATCTTACAAACCAAAAAGTTTTGTTGCTCAGTTAAATTTTTATAAATTTTAAACATAAAAGTGTGGGTCAATTATTATTCAACCCCTAGGTTTAATATTTTGTGGAATAACCTTTGTTTGCAATTACAGCTAATAATCATCTTTTATAAGACCTGATCAGGCCGGCACAGGTCTCTGGAGTTATCTTGGCCCACTCCTCCATGCAGATCTTCTCCAAGTTATCTAGGTTCTTTGCGTGTCTCATGTGGACTTTAATCTTGAGCTCTTTCCACAAGTTTTCAATTGGGTTAAGGTCAGGAGACTGACTAGGCCACTGCAACACCTTGATTTTTTGCCTCTTGAACCAGGCCTTGGTTTTCTTGGCTGTGTGCTTTGGGTCGTTGTCTTGTTGGAACATGAAATGATGACCCATCTTAAGATCCTTGATGGAGGAGCGGAGGTTCTTGGCCAAAATCTCCAGGTAGGCCGTGCTATCCATCTTCCCATGGATGCGGACCAGATGACCAGGCCCCTTGGCTGAGAAACAACCCCACAGCATGATGCTGCCACCACCATGCTTGACTGTAGGGACGGTATTCTTGGGGTCATATGCAGTGCCATCCAGTCTCCAAACGTCACGTGTGTGGTTGGCACCAAAGATCTCGATCTTGTTCTTATTAGACCAGAGAACCTTGAACCAGTCAGTCTCAGAGTCCTCCAAGTGATCATGAGCAAACTGTAGACGAGCCTTGACATGACGCTTTGAAAGTAAAGGTACCTTACTGGCTCATCTGGAACGGAGACCATTGCGGTGGAGTACGTTACTTATGGTATTGACTGAAACCAATGTCCCCACTGCCATGAGATCTTCCCGGAGCTCCTTCCTTGTTGTCCTTGGGTTAGCCTTGACTCTTCGGACAAGCCTGGCCTCGGCACGGGAGGAAACTTTCAAAGGCTGTCCAGGCCGTGGAAGGCTAACAGTAGTTCCATAAGCCTTCCACTTCCGAATGATGCTCCCAACAGTGGAGACAGGTAGGCCCAACTCCTTGGAAAGGGTTTTGTACCCCTTGCCAGCCTTGTGACCCTCCACGATCTTGTCTCTGATGGCCTTGGAATGCTCCTTTGTCTTTCCCATGTTGACCATGTATGAGTGCTGTTCACAAGTTTGGGGAGGGTCTTAAATAGTCAGAAAAGGCTGGAAAAAGAGATAATTAATCCAAACATGTGAAGCTCATTGTTCTTTGTGCCTGAACTATTTCTTAATACTTTAGGGGAACCAAACAGAATTCTGGTGGGTTGAGGGGTTGAATAATAAATGACCCTCTGAAAAGACTTTTCACAATTTAAAAAAAAAATAAACAAAGAAATAACATTCTTTTTTGCTGCAGTGCATTTCACACTTCCAGGCTGATCTACAGTCCAAATGTCACAATGCCAAGTTAATTCCAAATGCAAAGATAACAAGTTCACAATCATTTAGAAACAATAATACTAATGTTTTAACTCAGGATGTCAGGAAGAGTTCCGAAATCAATATTTTGTGGAATAACCATGATATTTAATCACAGCTTTTAGGCATCTTGGCATGCCTTCCACAAGTCTTTCACACTACTTCTGGTGCAAAACTGTAAGCAGTTATTTTTTGTTTGATGGCTTGTGACCACTCATCATCAAGTTGATTACATTCCAGAGGTTTTCAATGGGGTTCAGGTCTGGAGAGCGGGCTGTCCATGACAAAGTTTGATGTGGTGGTTTCTTAATTTTTTCCAGGGATATATATATATAAGAAATCAGAGCGGCACATTCAGCACATAAAGAGTCCGAGTGCAGAAAAAGATCTCCCGCAGGCATATACCAAACCTTGTATATAGTAGTCCAAAGAACGGGAGCAGTGCACCATTGTTTGTGGATAAAGAGCTGTTTTTTTTAGCCCATGACAGCAATGTTTTGGTTCAATATGGCGAACCTTATATACAAACCAGCATAAATCTCATAAAGTGCAGTGCCAATGTGTAAACATACAGAGTCACATACAGATGTACAGTATATCATTATAATTGATCATGAATCAGCTCCATGACCTACCCCATAACACACGACGAAGCACACATGTAACAAGAGAAGATAGTCCGAATGCGCATTCAACACTACAGGACGCTGTTACCTGTGTGCTTCATCGTGTGCTACGGGGTAGGTCATGGAGCTGATTCATGATCAATTATAATGATGTTCATCTGTGTATTGTCAATTAGCGCTGTGATGCGCACTGTATGTGACTGTATGTTTACACATTGGCACAGCATTTTATGAGATTTATGCTGGTTTGTATAACACTTTGCACTTTTTGTATATTTCACATAATGAAGGGTAATGCCCTTCCTTTTACTAATGTTGTTAAATATGTCTAATTAATTATGCATATTCTTAAAATATATCCAATCTGGTGCACTTGGTTCACTGATTGAAAAAGGTTCACTATATTGAACCAAAACGTTGCCGTCATGGGCTAAATAAAACAGCTCCTTATTCACAAACTGCGGTGTGGTGCTCCCATTCTTTGGACTACTCTATCTATCTATCTATCTATCTATCTATCTAGCTATCTATTAGTAAAAAACGGAAGGCAGCACTCCAAAAAGTAGTTTAAAAATAAGGTGGATTTTAGTAGGTCAACATGGCATGGCGACGTTTTGGCTATAAGCCTTTTTCAGGGCTTCTTGGCCAGTTCCTTTGACCTCATGAGTCTCATTTGGTCTGACATACGTTGTGAGGTCTTATATAGACAGGTGTATGCCTTTCCAAATCAAGTCCTATCAGTTTAATTAAACAAAGCTTGACTTTCCAGACCCACTGTAAATACTTGAACGGTAAAGGCAGATTACAGTTTAAAACTTCAATGATGGTTTTGATGAGTGCCTATCAGTTTCGTTAAAAAAAGTTCTTATTACCATGGATGAACAAGGGTTGTGCAAATATTATTTCTTTTTGAGGAGTATCAAAAACATATTTATTTGTTAGACAAAAAAGCAACTACTTTTCAAAGGTTGCCAAAAAATTATCCCTTTCATTAAAGAGCAGAAACAGATGAGTTGCTTTGAAAGTGAAGAAGTAATGGTTTCTCGATTGTGAGTCAAAACACTATCCCTTTTTGGGATGTGCAACAGAATTGCTATTAAACAACTACAAATGTTTTTTATTAAGCTGTAAAAACTTATACATTTTTAGGTAGCAAGAACAGATTAGCTGTTCTCATAATGAAGAATAGTAGTGTAGCATCGGGTGGTTTCGTCAAACTCAATCTGACAGGTGCCCCGCCCCTATCAAAGTGTATCAAAGTGTGTAACCCCTCCCCTCCCCTTGTCTGACAGCTGGTATCCAGCTGTCCCTCCTTGTTTGATTTCCCCTTTTGATATAGTTTGATATATTTTAATTTGTTGCAGTTTGATATTATTCTCGTATTTGTTTTATATTTTATACGTAGTTTCGAGCTTGATTCTGTAAGCTGTGTTTTATTCACAGTGTACACATATAGTGCAGAACTTTTGTTTTATAACACACCAAGCTGTTTATTTGTGAGGGGTCCTTTATATATATATATATATATATGTATATATATATATATATATATATATATATATATATATATATATATATATATTATGCTTTACACATATAGTGCAGAACTTTTGCTTTGTAACACACCAAGCTGTTTATTTGTGTCTCTACTGACCATTAACTAAATGCTGGTCCCCTTATTTACACAAACAGAAAAGTTATTTGTGTCTCTACTGACCATTAACTAAATGCTGGTCCCCTTATTTACACAAACAGAAAAGTTATTTGTGTCTCTACTGACCATTAACTAAATGCGGGTCACCTTATTTCCACAAACAGAAAAAGACAGATTTTCTGTTTGTACCTGTAGGGTTATGTAGGGTTATCTGCGGGTCAGTGGTTTATAACACCTAGGTCATTTGTTTTTGTATTCGCTTTCTCAGAAAAGTTATTTGTGTCTCTACTGACCATTAACTAAATGATGGTCACCTTCACAAACAGAAAAGTTATTTGTGTCTCTACGGACCATTAACTAAATTCCACATAGGTCAGTGATTTTTGCACTTTATTAATATGCTGTCCACATATAGTATTTTTGATATCTCAAAAGGGTGTGACACATTCCCATATATTATTCCAGCTTTCCTTAATTCTACATTATTTTAGCACATATTAATTTTACAGGTGCCTGTGCTGTCTATAATTTGACTCCTTTTTATTCAAAGACATCTAACATATACAGACTTTTAAAGCTTTTTTTACATTTCTATTGGTGTTACATTTCTATTGGTGTATGTATTACTGGCTTCTTTAAAAATATGAATATTATCTAGTTTACATATGTTGCAGATTGTGTTGCAGTATTTTATTTCCCTGGTGTTACTTTTGCACATGTATTACTGGCTTCTTTAAAAATATGAATATTATTTAGTTTACTTATGTTGCAGTATTTTATTTTCCTGGTGTTACTTTTGCACATGTATTACTGGCGTCTTTTAAAAATATGAATATTATTAACCTTATGTTTTTGCACTTTGTCTGTGCTGCCTATAATTTGACTCCTTTTTATTCAAAGACAGCTAACATATGCAGACTTTTAAAGCTGTTTTACATTTCTAGTGCAGTTTGACATTATTCACGTATTTGATTTATATTTTATACACAGCTCGAGGATCTGTACGATTATCATCCTGGTATTATTTAAATCACACACACCAATATTGTTTTGGACTCTAGAAAGTGGTAATGCCAAATTCTGAAAATAGCCATTTTATATTGAATTACTAACATTTTTCTATTTTAGCGCTGCCACATCCACATATATTATTCCAGCTTTCTTTAATTCTGCATTATTTTATCACATGATGAAAATAGCCATTTTATATTGAATTACTGCAGCTCGCTGAGCGTTACCACTGGACTCGTTTCTCAATTAATTTCCCAGCTGGCTGCGCTATCTATAATTCTGCGTATACCTTAGGCGTGTATTTACATGGCACTGTAATTCGCTTTTTTACACACTATATGTGGATTACAGCCTGTATACAGTAACAGTCGGCATGACTGAGTGTAATATTGCACTCAATACTGTGCAAAGGATCTGAATACTTATGTCCGTGTGATATTTCAGTTTTTCTTTTTAATAAATTCGCAAAAAAAATCTACATTTCTGTTTTGTTCAGGCATGATGGAGTGCAGAGTGTACATTAATATATATATATATATATCAGAATGCAGCTGAATAGTATTGCTAATTAGTCCATATAAATAGAAAATTATGTAGAAACCCAAAGTTTTGATAAGTGTATGAAAATACACCAATATTAACTATTTGTGCTATTTTAGGCGCAAATTTGGTCTATATGTATAACAGTCAGAAGTTGGGGCGATGAAATATGTGTTACAAGCGTAGTGAATTGCAGATATATTCTGCAGTGTATGTCATTTTGAGAAATGTGTAGCATAACCAATTACCTATCACGGCCACTAGATGGCAGAATATCATATTAATTATACATTGGGGTTTACTTTTGAAAACTTAAAAATTCATTGGAAACTTTTTAAGCCATTATTGCTTAGGCAAATTCATTTCACCTTATTTTCACAAACAGAAAAGACAGATTTTCTCTTTTGTACCTGTAGGGTTATGTAGGGTTATCTGCGGGTCAGTGGTTTATAACACCTCGCTCATTATATGGGCATATTATGTATGTGGTCATGTTACAACACAAGCAAGTAAGAAGCGGTGTGTTTTATACGAATATAAAACCAAAGACACGATATTGTAAAAATGTAAAAAGATTTTATTTCTCACAATAAAACAGCATCTCAAATTTTAAGTTAGCTAACAGCATAATGCTGACAAATGCATCTTTGCGGAATCTGATAACGACACGATGAACAAAGGACTGAGCCTGAAAATCTTGATGTCACAAAACCTGATACGATTCGATCATTATTCTGGTTAGCTAACAGCATGATGCTGACAAATTCAATTTTGATAATCCACATTCTTACAAAATAAATTAGCTTTTTGATAATCCACTATTAGATGACAGTGGTATATAATTATATCCTAGGATCTGTACGATTACATACGGCATTCTGTACAGCGTGTTATGTTCATTAAAATGTTTATTGTGTGCCTGTGCTGTCTATAATTTGACTCCTTTTTATTCAAAGACATCTAACATATACAGACTTTTAAAGCTTTTTTACATTTCTATTGGTGTTACATTTCTATTGGTGTTACTTTTGCACATGTATTACTGGCTTCTTTAAAAATATGAATATTATCTAGTTTACTTATGTTGCAGTATTTTATTTTCCTGGTGTTACTTTTGCACATGTATTACTGTTTTTCTTGTTTTTGTGTAAAATCTCGGTCAGGCAGGCACGAACACATACAACACATGCGACACACACAACACACATACAACAAACACACAGAACACACACACACAAGAAATAGACATTTAGGACTTATTTATGTTATTATGTTTATGCACTTTGCCTGTGCTGTCTATAATTTGACTCCTTTTTATTCAAAGACAGCTAACATATGCAGACTTTTAAAGCTTTTTTTTACATTTCTATTGGTGTTACATTTCTATTGGTGTTATTTTTGCACATGTATTACGGGGTTCTTTAAAAATATGAATATTATCTAGTTTACTTATGTTGCAGTATTTTATTTTCCTGGTGTTACTTTTGCACATGTATTACTGGCGTCTTTAAAAAATATGAATATTATTTAGTTTACTTATGTTGCAGTATTTTATTTTCCTGGTGTTACTTTTGCACATGTATTACTGTTTTTCTTGTTTTTGTGTAAAATCTCGGTCAGGCACGCACGAACACACACACACACAACACAGAACCCACACACAACAAACACACATAACATACAAAACACACACAACACATACAACACACACGACAAACATACACACACAACATACAGAACACATACAACACATGCGACACACACAACACACACACAACAAACACACAGAACACACACACACAAGAAATAGACATTTAGGACTTATTTATGTTATTATGTTTATGCACTTTGCCTGTGCTGTCTATAATTTGACTCCTTTTTATTCAGACAGCTAACATATGCAGACTTTTAAAGCTTTTTTTTACATTTCTATTGGTGTTACATTTCTATTGGTGTTATTTTTGCACATGTATTACGGGGTTCTTTAAAAATATGAATATTATCTAGTTTACTTATGTTGCAGTATTTTATTTTCCTGGTGCTACTTTTGCACATGTATTACTGGCGTCTTTAAAAAATATGAATATTATTTAGTTTACTTATGTTGCAGTATTTTATTTTCCTGGTGTTACTTTTGCACATGTATTACTGTTTTTCTTGTTTTTGTGTAAAATCTCGGTCAGGCACGCACGAACACACACACACACAACACAGAACCCACACACAACAAACACACATAACATACAAAACACACACAACACATACAACACACACGACAAACATACACACACAACATACAGAACACATACAACACATGCGACACACACAACGCACACACAACAAACACACAGAACACACACACAAACAAGAAATAGGCATTTAGGACTTATTTATGTTATTATGTTTATGCACTTTGCCTGCGCTGTCTATAATTTGACTCCTTTTTATTCAAAGACAGTTAACATATGCAGACTTTTAAAGCTTTTTTACATTTCTATTGGTGTTACATTTCTATTGGTGTTACTTTTGCACATGTATTACTGGATTCTTTAAAAATATGAATATTATCTCGTTTACTTATGTTGCAGTATTTTATTTTCCTGGTGTTACTTTTGCACATGTATTACTGTTTTTCTTGTTTTTGTGTAAAATCTCGGTCAGACAGGCACGAACACACACACACACAACACAGAACCCACACACAACAAACACACATAACATACAAAACACACACAACACATACAACACACACGACAAACATACACACACAACATACAGAACACATACAACACATGCGACACACACAACACACACACAACAAACACACAGAACACACACACAAGAAATAGGCATTTAGGACTTATTTATGTTATTATGTTTATGCACTTTGCCTGTGCTGTCTATAATTTGACTCCTTTTTATTCAAAGACAGCTAACATATGCAGACTTTTAAAGCTTTTTTACATTTCTATTGGTGTCTGGCACACAGGCATATTGAGGGGGTCTATGGGTGACCACATACCCTCGGAGAGCTGTTCAATTTCTCTGTTTTCAGGAGTAACTTGCGGTATGGCGATTGCGCTATTGGCGTCCCGAGTTATGCAGGGACTAGCGTTCTGCGATGCACGTCTCTCTCTTGAAACGTTCATATATTTCTGATGGGGAATCTTGGGGCTTGGATTCCTGGGTTGTTTTGGTGCCGCGTAGCAGTCATCACGATCCACAACACAGATGGGCGAAAGAGATGTTGTTCTCGCCGCCGTATTAGCTCTTTGTGGTTGATTCTCTGCAGCTCCGTAATTACGCCGGTGCAAAACTCGTTGCTGAAGAGGCGACGTATCTAAAAGAAAAGATACAAGTGGCGGTTAGCCGCGAAACGGAGCAAAATTGGGAGAGCTAAACGGCGACGCTTAGCTATGATCCTGCATAATATTTGAAAAGTTAACGGGGACAGTTACCCATGAAATCATTGTAACAATATTTACATAAACCTGTATAGAGCAGCCCAGATATATACTTACAAGTATGAAGCGGGAATTGCCCCACAACAGCTTCTGGTTTAACGGGCGGCGCAATGCTCAAACTCGCCGAGATGGGAATATTCTCTTTTTCAAGCTGTATTTTCCGGGCAACTAGATTAGCGGGTGTAAGTAAAAATATAACGATTAGCTAACACAGAATTGATTTTCTACACAAAATTGCAGCGTTGAGACGGATATATATATATACAGCTGTATTTATCCTGAGTGTCAGAAAACAAGCCAGCTGTTAACACCCAGAAACACACCCAGTTACGCCCCACCAAACGCCTTCTGTTAACACCCAGAACACAGGCATACATGCAATCAATGCATGTATTAACTCAGTATTATACGCGTATAATGTACAGAGTAGTGACTCATTCTGATTGAGTCATTATATTATAAGTAATTTATATTAATTATATATTCATGCATTCTTTCTTATTTAAGAGCCGTGTATGTCGCCCGATTGGCGCAATAATTTCATAACGCAGAATTATGAGCGCATTGAAGCCGTGGAGATGATAGCCGATAATGGCCTTGCTCTTCACCTCATCATGGGTAATTAGGTGTGCCTTTTTGCTTTTAGATAGGGAAAAATGTCATTGTAACACGGTACAAAGATATTCATCTTTCATGTATCACATGTAAGAAAGCTAAATATATATATATATATATATATATATATATTATCTATGTTAATATATACTGTTTATGGCGTAAAACTATAGCAGCTATTAACTATTGTATTACACAAATTATGTCATAATAAATATATGATTAGATTAATAAAACAAATAATAGCGGTAGCCACCAATATAATACTGAATTATTAATATATAGCGGCATAAGTCTTGCTATATTAATTTTACACCGCAAATATGTTTATGCCGTAAAACTATATTATACTATGTCAGTTGCTTTAATCCTCTGTATGTAAACACAAACTACGCACAATTTCTCATACAGATACTGACACGAAGACATCGGCCGATATGGCTGAAAACTGGTGTGTTCCCGAGCCATGCGATACGCTGGATTCAGACGTGGAGATCATAGATGTCATGAACCCTGCAATTTCATTGATACCCGATGCGCCTAAAAGACGCGACAGCTTGTTACGCAGGTGTTTCAAGAATAGAAAAGGTATCTGTTCACTTGAAATACAGGCGATTCTCACTTTTGTGTAATGCTCATATTTACTTACAGCTGCTAACTGTCAGAAAATTCATTTTGAAAAAAAAAAAATATATATATATATCCGTCTCAACGCTGCAATTTTGTGTAGAAAATCAATTCTGTGTTAGCTAATCGTTATATTTTTACTTACACCCGCTAATCTAGTTGCCCGGAAAATACAGCTTGAAAAAGAGAATATTCCCATCTCGGCGAGTTTGAGCATTGCGCCGCCCGTTAAACCAGGAGCTGTTGTGGGGCAATTCCCGCTTCATACTTGTAAGTATATATCTGGGCTGCTCTATACAGGTTTATGTAAATATTGTTACAATGATTTCATGGGTAACTGTCCCCGTTAACTTTTCAAATATTACGCAGGATCATAGCTAAGCGTCGCCGTTTAGCTCTTCCAATTTTGCTCCGTTTCGCGGCTAACCGCTGTTAGGACTGGCGGAACGCACCAAGACAGATGGTATAGATGCGTTCGCAGTCCGGGGTCCACCGTGCAGGTGAAAACCTGCTGCTAGCAATTAGCAGACTATATGGCGGTACACTAAAGTATCCACGCGTGGGTTAACCTCACCCAGCATGAAAGAAGCAATCCTGTTAAGGCACAGGACCGCGGTACCGCACCTAAAGCGCGAGCAAGTAGTCAGCGAACTCAACCCCAACTAGGATTAAAGTCCGATTAGACCCTTGCTGGCACAACACCGCAACTGGGTGTGTAAGGAAACTGAAGAGCAATATTAAGGCACAAGAGTGCATGCAGTGCCGCACTGACGAACGCCACTAACCACCCAGGCTTGGGTAAGGAAAGCACAGAGGAAGTGCATGGCGCCGTACTGGCGGTCACAGCAACTGGACGCTATAATGTGTGACTAGTGCTGTAGGATAAGTCGGGCGCTAGGTAGCAGCCATACACCTTCCGCGAACAGTCATTCAATAGGGTAGGGGTATCCAAGGACGACTTGCACTCACAACATACACACATTAGCGATTGAAAGACAATACTAGCGCATGGCCGTGCGGTCATGCGCAGTTTATATAGCAGCAGCACAGGAAGTGGCCACAGCACTTTTGCCCTTCCAAGACCTGCCAAGAGGACCAATGGAATGTGCTGCAGAGCCTGAGCACATGACCCTCGATCTCCAACGGGAGATCTTACCCTGGGCATGCTCAGTACGTGCAGACAAGGACTTAGTCCCAGAGAAGTCCGCTCGCTGCTGACCAGCACTGACTTTAATGGCAGAGACTGGAGAAGCAGCAGTAACTCTCAGAACAGAGTGAGAATGAGCAAGACGCTGGGACCAACGTCTTTGCTGAGCAGACTCCACTGCGGCTGGACAAGAATGGGAGACCGCAGCGGAGGTGGCTCGAGATTCCCCCTGTGCAGAAGCGGGAACTCGACCCCTAACATTACCCCCCCTCCTTGGGCCTCGCTACGTTCGAAGGCAGCAATGAGCTGCGGAGCCCGAATGTGCTCAGCAGGCTCCCAGGACCTATCCTCAGGGCCGTAACCCTTCCAGTCCACCCAAAAAAATTTTTTGCCACGTACCATCTTGCACCCCAAGATAGCGTTCACCTCAAAATCGTCCGTAGACGAACCCGATGTCCCGGCAGATGACTCAGAAAACCGGGACATGTATACGGGCTTAAGGAGGGACACATGAAAGGTGTCGGTGATACCAAGGCGTGGAGGAAGGGCCAGACGGTAGACCACAGGATTAACCTGTTCGAGGACCTTGAAGGGACCCAAGTAGCGAGGAGCAAATTTAGTGGACTCAACTCGCAGCCTGATGTTACGGGCGGAGAGCCACACCAAGTCGCCAGGAGCAAAGGTCGGAGCGGGGCGCCGATGAGCATCGGCGGAGGACCTCATTCTCTCCTTAGAGGCCCGAATGGCATCCTGAGTGCGGTCCCAAATATCCCGTGCCTCCACAGCCCAGTCATGTTGGCATGTGCGCCATTAAACCGCCACTCATGTTGACATGTGCGGTTTTAATCTTTATCGGATCGGTCCATGCATACGTATCATATAGTATGGCCATTTGTGGTCACCGGGCCATGGGCTTATGATTTCTCCACTTAGGCACCGGTGATTGTGTATGCGCTGTTGTAGTATGGATGCGCTTCTGTGGGTGCTGCTGCGCACGCGCGCTTAATGCGCGCTTTTTTGTTTAGAGGCAGGCGTTCTATATGCCTGGATTTGTAGTCCTGCAGGCGCTGTTGTTATTGGGGCTGCGATCCTGTGGGTGCTACTGCGCACGTGCGCTTTTTGGTTTAGAAACAGGCGCTCTATATTCTTGGCTCTGTAGTCCTTCATGTGCGTCATTTCCGTTGCCACGGGGGGGCTGCAGCTCCTGTCATTATTGCGCTCCCTTGAGCATTACCGCGCATGCGCACCTGATGTGCATCCTTCTACGTAGATGCAGGCGCTCTATCTGCCTGTTCTTTAGCCTCCAGGCACGTCATTTCCGCTTCCGGTTCGGGGGTTGGCGCTACAGCCCCGCTTTCCATGATTACATACACACCGGTAAGAGCTTTTAAGCATGATTAGGGACATATATAAACACTTGTTCATTGGCTGGTGGTATATTTCCCCTGACGAAGCCTCATTTTGGAGGCGATACGCGTGGGGCTATGGTCCACCCGGCCCCCTGGACACTTCGGCTCACCAGTTCATAGGTCTGTCTGTGCTTTGCCATAGGTACTATGTCCTTTTGACTCATGTATGGGATCTTCATTTTCCTCCATTATATGTGGGAGGTCTGTGGCTACTTAGCCTTATTATATATATATATATGTTTTTTTAGGGTTGTTAGTTACCATTGTATATGGTTACCCTTAGATTCCCCATGAGCTGTTAGGCAGGATAGTATTATTATATGCACTCTGTATTTCCTATGGGCATACGGACGGGCTGTACTTATTGCCTATATATAGATATGTGTATTCTGTATCCAGGTGGTCGATGGTGGTGTAGTGTTTTTAATTGTTTTTATTGTTTTTGTCAATAAAGTGTTTTAGTATTTTGCTTACATATTGGGTGGTGTGCATTTCTATAGCAGCACTTTTTCTCTTTCCTGGTTCATATTATTTTGCTGCTAATTGCACCCCCTGCGTATGACTGTTACGGCTGTGCGCCGATGTCTTTGATATCCACAGCCCAGTCTGCCACCCTGGAGTCTGCGGAAGACACGGGCATAGGCACAGGTACCCGTGGATGCTGACCATAGTTGAGGAGGAATGGGGTTTGTCCAGTGGAGTCGGCTACGGCGTTGTTCAGGGCAAACTCTGCCCATGATAGCAAGGATGCCCAGTCATCCTGCCTGGCTGAAACAAAATGTCGCAGGTATGTGACCAAGGTCTGGTTGACCCTATCTACCAACCCATTCGTCTCGGGATGATAAGCGGAAGAGAGATTCAACTCAATACTGAGAAGACGACATAGCTCTCTCCAGAACCGAGACGCAAACTGGGGACCCCGGTCACTGACAATTTTGTCAGGCATACCATGTAGGCGGAAGATGTGCTTAATGAACAACGCAGCCAAGGCCCGTGCAGAAGGTAACCGTGGTAGCGGCACCAAATGCACCATTTTCGAGAAATGATCGGTGATGACCCAAATGATGGTACAGCCGCGAGACTTGGGCAAACCCACGACAAAGTCCATCCCGACCATCTCCCAGGGCCTATCTGCCACCGGCAAGGGATAGAGCAACCCAGCTGGCCTTTGACGCGGAGATTTATTTTTGGCGCAGGAGACACACGCCAGAATATAATCCCTGACATCCCGGACCATATGCGGCCACCAGTACGTCCTCGCCAGTAGCTCAGATGTCCTCTTTGTCCCAAAGTGTCCACCCACTCTGGACGAATGAGCCCAAGAGAGAACCTCCGGTCGCAAATTAATGGGCACAAAAGTCTTGCCCGGAGGCACAGACTCAAGCGAAACCGGCGCTACGGTTCTCAGGCTCTCAGAAGGAACAATAAGCCGAGGCTCCTCTTCCTCCTCTTCAGTTGACATAAGGGAGCGAGAGAGAGCATCAGCACGAATATTCTTCTCCCCGGCGAGAAAATGAAGAGAAAAGTGGAACCGGGAAAAGAACAAGGACCATCTGGCTTGGCGAGAATTTAGCCGCTGGGCTGTTTGTAAGTAGACCAAATTTTTGTGGTCAGTGTAAACCTGGAAGGGAAACCGCACACCTTCCAGAAGATGTCTCCACTCTGAAAAGGCCAACATCATTGCTAGCAGCTCCCTATCCCCGATGGAGTAGTTTCTCTCCGCTGGCGAGAAGGTCTTAGAGAAGAAGAAGCATGGATGCTTCCGACCTTGAGCATCCTTCTGATAGAGGACTGCTCCAGCACCAACGGATGAGGCATCCACCTCCATTAGGAATGGCTTATCCACATCGGGACGATGTAAGATGGGAGCGCTAGCAAAGTGGGACTTAATAGAAGTGAAGGCCTTGGAGACCTCTTCGGACCACAATTTAGGATTCGCTCCCTTCTTGGTGAGGGCTACCAAGGGAGCTACCAGAGTTGAGAAGTGGGGAATGAACTGGCGGTAATAGTTAATGAACCCCATAAAGCGCTGCACCGCTTTAAGAGAAATGGGCTCTTGCCAGTCCATCACAGCCTGTAGTTTGGCAGGATCCATAGCCAATCCCTGGGCGGAGATGATATAGCCCAGGAACGGCAAAGACTCCTGCTCAAACATACACTTCTCCAACTTAGTGTAAAGAGAGTTTGCCCGTAGGAGGTCGAAGACTCTGCCAACATCTCTCCGGTGGGAGTCAATATCTGGAGAAAAGATGAGAATATCATCCAGATAGACTACAACTGAGGTGGAAAGCATATCCCGGAAGATGTCGTTGACAAAGTCTTGAAAAACGGCTGGGGCATTACAGAGCCCGAAGGGCATCACCAGATACTCATAGTGCCCATCTCTGGTGTTAAACGCCGTTTTCCATTCGTCCCCCTCACGGATGCGAATCAGGTTGTAAGCACCCCGCAGATCTAATTTAGTAAACATTCTAGCTCCCCGAAGCCTATCGAAGAGCTCGGCTATCAAGGGCAAAGGATACTTGTTCTTAACGGTGATAGCGTTAAGACCCCTGTAGTCTATGCATGGATGTAGTTCCCCATTCTTCTTCTGCACGAAGAAGAACCCTGCCCCAGCAGGTGACACTGACTTCCTGATAAACCCTCTTGCCAGATTCTCTTGAATGTACTGAGACATGGCCTCCGTCTCCGGGAGAGATAATGGATAAACTCGACCCCGGGGAGGCTCCGCACCAGGCAAGAGATCGATAGGACAGTCATAGGGGCGATGGGGCGGAAGGGTCTCCGCCGCCTTTTTGGAGAACACGTCTGCGTAAGACCAATATTGCTTGGGGAGAGAGGATAGATCTGCGGGTACCTCAGTAGTAGCAACCTGAACGCACTCTCGGTGACACCTACCCCCACATGATTCACCCCATCCCAGAATTCTGCCTGAGGACCACTCGATGTGATGAGAGTGGTACCATAGCCAAGGTATCCCCAACAGGACCTCATCAATACCCTCAGGAATGATGAGCAGAGAAATAATCTCCTGATGGGATGGCGACATGGACAGAGTAACAGGGATGGTCTGATGTGTTATCTGTGCGGGGAGTGTCGACCCATTCACCACTCGTACCGTTACTGGTTGAGATAGCATAACCAGGGGTATTGCGTGACGTTGGGTGAAGGCAGAAGACATAAAATTGCCCTCCGCCCCAGAATCCACGCAGATGTCTACCGAGTGGGAGGATGAGCCAAAGGTAATTGTCCCCTTAAAGGACAATTTGGAGGCAAACGTCGCAGTGTCTAGTGCACCTCCACCTACTACCACTAGACGCTGACGTTTCCTCGACCGCTGATGACATCTGGTGGCAAGATGTCCTGACTGTTGGCATACATGGCACATGGAGTGCACGAGCGGTCTGGGACTTAGATCCCGCTCGTGACACCATCTTAGGTTCCTGGAACTCAGGAGCCTGGACTGGAGATTCCAAAGGTTTGGCGAAGGTGGGAGCCAGCCGAAACCTCTGCCTACACTGGGCTCGCTCTAACCTCCGCTCGTGAAAACGGAGGTCGATGCGAGTAGATACTGTTATTAACTCTTCCAGTGTGGCGGGAATTGTTGTGAATTCTGTGGCTGAATTCACTCCTGTGGTCACAAGTGGTACTGCAGCTTCTGAGCTTCCTCCCTCAGGTGTTCTGGTGAGCTCGTTGGCTGCTTTGTTATTTAACTCCACCTGATTCTGTCTTCCTTGCTCCTTGTCAATGTTCCAGTGTTGGATCTGAGCTTCTGGATCTTTCCTGTGGCCTGCTGCTCTGCTTAGATAAGTGCTTCTTTGCTTTTGTTGCTACTTTTTCTGTCCAGCTTGTCTTTTCATTTTGCTGGAAGCTCTGAGAGGCAAAGGGTGTACCGCCGTGCCGTTAGTTCGGCACGGTGGGTCTTTTTGCCCCTTTGCGTGGTTTTTTGCTTTAGGGTTTTTGTAGACTGCAAAGTTCTCTTTGCTATCCTCGCTCTATCTAGTATATCGGGCCTCACTTTGCTGAATCTATTTCATCCCTACGTTTGTCTTTTCATCTTGCTAACAGTCATTATATGTGGGGGGCTGCCTTCTCCTTTGGGGTATTTCTCTGAGGCAAGTCAGGCTTGTTTTTCTATCTTCAGGCTAGTCAGCTCCTCAGGCTGTGCCGAGTTGCATAGGTAGTGTCAGGCGCAATTCACAGCTGCCTTTAGTTGTGTTTAGGTTAGGTTCAGGTATTGCGGTCTACAGAGATTCCACGTCTCAGAGCTCGTTCTATTGTTTTTGGGTTATTGTCAGATCACTGTATGTGCTCTGATTGCTGGCACACTGTGTCACTGGATTGCCTACATAACAGTACAAGGAGCCAACCTAATGATTCTCAATAGAGGGAAAAAAGAAGTTCTGACATCATTTTTTTTTCTCAGCTCTGTGTTCAGTCTTTTTTTTCCCCTAGACATTTGGGTGTTTCAGGACACAGGTGTGGACATGGATATTCAGGGTCTGTGCTCTTCAATGGATAATCTCGTTACACATGTACAAAGGATTCAAGATACTATTGATCAGAAATCTATGTTAGAACCAAGAATTCCTATTCCTGATTTGTTTTTTGGTGATAGAACTAAGTTTCTTAATTTCAAAAATAATTGTAAGCTATTTCTGGCCTTGAAACCTCATTCTTCTGGTAATCCTATTCAACAGGTTTTGATTATTATTTCTTTTTTGCGCGGCGACCCTCAGGACTGGGCATTTTCTCTTGCGCCAGGAGACCCTGCATTGAGTAATGTCAGTGCGTTTTTCCTGGCACTCGGATTACTTTACGATGAGCCTAATTCAGTGGATCAGGCTGAGAAAAATTTGCTGGCTTTGTGCCAGGGTCAGGATGATATAGAAGTATATTGTCAGAAATTTAGGAAGTGGTCAGTACTCACTCTGTGGAATGAATCTGCGCTGGCAGCTTTGTTCAGAAAGGGTCTCTCTGAGGCTCTTAAGGATGTCATGGTGGGTTTTCCTATGCCTGCTGGTTTGAATGAGTCTATGTCTTTGGCCATTCAGATCGGTCGACGCTTGCGCGAGCGTAAATCTGTGCACCATTTGGCGGTATTGTCTAAGATTAAACCTGAGCCTATGCAGTGCGATAGGACTATGACCAGAGTTGAACGGCAATAACACAGACGTCTGAATGGTCTGTGTTTCTACTGTGGTGATTCCACTCATGCTATTTCTGATTGTCCTAAGCGCACTAAGCGGTTCGATAGGTCTGCCGTCATTGGTACTGTACAATCCAAATTCCTTCTGTCCATTACCTTGATATGCTCTTTGTCATCGTATTCTGTCATGGCGTTTGTGGATTCAGGCGCTGCCCTGAATCTGATGGATTTGGATTATGCTAAACGTTGTGGGTTTTTCTTGGAGCCTTTGCGGTGTACTATTCCGTTGAGAGGAATTGATGCTACACCTTTGGCCAAGAATAAACCTCAGTACTGGACCCAGCTGACCATGTGCATGGCTCCTGCACATCAGGAAGTTATTCGCTTTCTGGTGCTACATAATCTGCATGATGTGGTCGTGTTGGGGTTGCCATGGCTGCAAACCCATAATCCAGTATTGGATTGGAACTCTATGTCGGTATCCAGCTGGGGTTGTCAGGGGGTACATGGTGATGCTCCATTTTTGTCTATTTCGTCATCCACTCCTTCTGAGGTCCCAGAGTTCTTGTCTGATTATCAGGATGTATTTGAAGAGCCCAAGTCCGATGCCCTACCTCCGCATAGGGATTGTGATTGTGCTATCAATTTGATTCCTGGTAGTAAATTCCCTAAAGGTCGATTATTTAATTTATCCGTGCCTGAACACGCCGCTATGCGCAGTTATGTGAAGGAATCCCTGGAGAAGGGACATATTCGCCCATCGTCATCACCACTGGGAGCAGGGTTCTTTTTTGTAGCCAAGAAGGATGGTTCGCTGAGACCGTGTATTGATTACCGCCTTCTTAATAAGATCACTGTTAAATTTCAGTATCCCTTGCCATTGTTATCTGACTTGTTTGCTCGGATTAAGGGGGCTAGTTGGTTCACTAAGATAGATCTTCGTGGTGCGTATAATCTGGTGAGAATCAGGCAAGGAGATGAATGGAAAACTGCATTTAATACGCCCGAGGGTCATTTTGAGTATCTAGTGATGCCGTTCGGACTTGCCAATGCTCCATCTGTGTTTCAGTCTTTTATGCATGACATCTTCCGTGAGTATCTGGATAAATTCCTGATTGTTTACTTGGATGACATTTTGATCTTCTCAAATGATTGGGACTCTCATGTGAAGCAGGTCAGAATGGTTTTCCAGGTCCTGCGTGCTAATTCTTTGTTTGTGAAGGGATCAAAGTGTCTCTTCGGTGTGCAGAAAGTTTCATTTTTGGGGTTCATCTTTTCCCCTTCTACTATCGAGATGGATCCGGTTAAGGTCCAAGCCATCCAGGATTGGACTCAGCCGACATCTCTGAAAAGTCTGCAAAAATTCCTGGGCTTTGCTAATTTTTATCGTCGCTTCATCTGTAATTTTTCTAGCATTGCCAAACCATTGACCGATTTGACCAAGAAGGGTGCTGATTTGGTTAATTGGTCTTCTGCTGCTGTGGAAGCTTTTCAGGAGTTGAAGCATCGTTTTTGTTCTGCCCCTGTGTTGTGTCAACCAGATGCTTCTGGTTGAAAACCAGGGATTCAAGCTTCAGGAGGCTAATTTGCATATTCCAGGTGCCTTCTGGGAGAAGCGAAGTCTCCCTAAGCTAGAAGATCGTTGGGTACAGCCGGGACCAGCTGCTTCGAAAGCATCACCAAACCAGGGATTCAAGCTTCAGGAGGCTAATTTGCATATTCCAGGTGCCTTCTGGGAGAAGCGAAGTCTCCCTAAGCTAGAAGATCGTTGGGTACAGCCGGGACCAGCTGCTTCGAAAGCATCACCAAACCAGGGATTCAAGCTTCAGGAGGCTAATTTGCATATTCCAGGTGCCTTCTGGGAGAAGCGAAGTCTCCCTAAGCTAGAAGATCGTTGGGTACAGCCGGGACCAGCTGCTTCGAAAGCATCACCAAACCGCGCGCTGTACGGCGCGCGAATTTTTGCCTGTAGGACATTATTGCAAGAGAGCTTGGCTGAGTAGATTACACAAGAAGGAAAACACACAGCAAGTCAGCAGGATCTAGGAGCAACATGGCAGATGTGACAACCTACATGGTGAGCTGCAGCATGTGCTACATGTTCACAGATCGACCAGAAGAAGAATCCAATTTCACCTGTCAGAAGTGTAGACTAGTGGCCCTTTTAGAAGAAAAGGTGCGGGGTCTGGAAGAAAGAATAGCAACTTTGAAACTCATCAAAGAGAATGAAGACTTTCTAGACAGAACAGAAGCATCTCTACTGGTCACAGAAGGTGCAAAAAGTGTCAGAGAACCTCCAAAAGCAGATGAGTGGAAGCATGTGACCAAAAGAAGCAAGAAGACCATGGAGAAATCACCAACCACACAACTGAAGAACCGATATCAAATCTTTGTAGAGGATGAAGATGGCACACCTAAGAATGAAGCAATACCAGCAAGCAAAAAAGAAAAGGGCACACAGCAACAAGTGACAGCAAAAAGTACAGCCAAGAAGCAACGAAGAGTGGTGGTGGTGGGAGACTCACTACTGAGAGGCACCGAAGCAGCCATCTGCAGACCGGACATAACTGCAAGAGAAGTATGCTGCCTTCCAGGTGCGATGATCAAGGATGTGACCGATAGGATACCAAAGCTCTTCAGCTCCAAGGACGTCCACCCATTTCTTCTGATACATGTTGGCACCAATGACACGGCAAGGAAGGACCTACCGACAATCTGCAAGGACTTTGAAGAGTTGGGGAAGAAAGTAAAGGAACTGGATGCACAGGTAGTTTTTTCTTCTATCCTTCCAGTAGACGGGCATGGCACCAGGAGATGGAACAGGATCCTTGATGCAAACAACTGGCTAAGACGATGGTGCAGACAACAAGGATTTGGATTCCTGGACCACGGTGTGAATTACTGGTATGATGGACTCCTCGCCAGAGACGGACTGCACCTCAACAAACCTGGGAAACACACATTCGCCAGAAGACTCGCTACACTCATCAGGAGGGCGTTAAACTAGAAGAAGAGGGGACGGGAAGAAAAACATTAGACTCGAACAAAGACGACCCAGGAAAACATACTCAGAAGGGAGGTAAGAACATTTCTAAAACAATCCACAGTGAGGAGATTGGAACAAAACAAAATCCTCTAAACTGCATGCTCGCAAACGCCAGAAGCCTGACAAACAAGATGGAAGAACTAGAAGCAGAAATATCTACAGGTAACTTTGACATAGTGGGAATAACCGAGACATGGTTAGATGAAAGCTATGACTGGGCAGTTAACTTACAGGGTTACAGTCTGTTTAGAAAGGATCGTAAAAATCGGAGAGGAGGAGGGGTTTGTCTCTATGTAAAGTCTTGTCTAAAGTCCACTTTAAGGGAGGATATTAGCGAAGGGAATGAGGATGTCGAGTCCATATGGGTCGAAATTCATGGAGGGAAAAATGGTAACAAAATTCTCATTGGGGTCTGTTACAAACCCCCAAATATAACAGAAACCATGGAAAGTCTACTTCTAAAGCAGATAGATGAAGCTGCAACCCATAATGAGGTCCTGGTTATGGGGGACTTTAACTACCCGGATATTAACTGGGAAACAGAAACCTGTGAAACCCATAAAGGCAACAGGTTTCTGCTAATAACCAAGAAAAATTATCTTTCACAATTGGTGCAGAATCCAACCAGAGGAGCAGCACTTTTAGACCTAATACTATCTAATAGACCTGACAGAATAACAAATCTGCAGGTGGTTGGGCATTTAGGAAATAGCGACCACAATATTGTGCAGTTTCACCTGTCTTTCACTAGGGGGACTTGTCAGGGAGTCACAAAAACATTGAACTTTAGGAAGGCAAAGTTTGACCAGCTTAGAGATGCCCTTAATCTGGTAGACTGGGACAATATCCTCAGAAATGAGAATACAGATAATAAATGGGAAATGTTTAAGAACATCCTAAATAGGCAGTGTAAGCGGTTTATACCTTGTGGGAATAAAAGGACTAGAAATAGGAAAAACCCAATGTGGCTAAACAAAGAAGTAAGACAGGCAATTAACAGTAAAAAGAAAGCATTTGCACTACTAAAGCAGGATGGCACCATTGAAGCTCTAAAAAACTATAGGGAGAAAAATACTTTATCTAAAAAACTAATTAAAGCTGCCAAAAAGGAAACAGAGAAGCACATTGCTAAGGAGAGTAAAACTAATCCCAAACTGTTCTTCAACTATATCAATAGTAACATAGTAACATAGTAACATAGTTAGTAAGGCCGAAAAAAGACATTTGTCCATCCAGTTCAGCCTATATTCCATCATAATAAATACCCAGATCTACGTCCTTCTACAGAACCTAATAATTGTATGATACAATATTGTTCTGCTCCAGGAAGACATCCAGGCCTCTCTTGAACCCCTCGACTGAGTTCGCCATCACCACCTCCTCAGGCAAGCAATTCCAGATTCTCACTGCCCTAACAGTAAAAGAATAAAAACTGAAAATGTAGGCCCCTTAAAAAATAGTGAGGAAAGAATGGTTGTAGATGACGAGGAAAAAGCTAACATATTAAACACCTTCTTCTCCACGGTATTCACGGTGGAAAATGAAATGCTAGGTGAAATCCCAAGAAACAATGAAAACCCTATATTAAGGGTCACCAATCTAACCCAAGAAGAGGTGCGAAACCGGCTAAATAAGATTAAAATAGATAAATCTCCAGGTCCGGATGGCATACACCCACGAGTACTAAGAGAACTAAGTAATGTAATAGATAAACCATTATTTCTTATTTTTAGTGACTCTATAGCAACAGGGTCTGTTCTGCAGGACTGGCGCATAGCAAATGTGGTGCCAATATTCAAAAAGGGCTCTAAAAGTGAACCTGGAAATTATAGGCCAGTAAGTCTAACCTCTATTGTTGGTAAAATATTTGAAGGGTTTCTGAGGGATGTTATTCTGGATTATCTCAATGAGAATAACTGTTTAACTCCATATCAGCATGGGTTTATGAGAAATCGCTCCTGTCAAACCAATCTAATCAGTTTTTATGAAGAGGTAAGCTATAGACTGGACCACGGTGAGTCATTGGACGTGGTATATCTCGATTTTTCCAAAGCGTTTGATACCGTGCCGCACAAGAGGTTGGTACACAAAATGAGAATGCTTGGTCTGGGGGAAAATGTGTGCAAATGGGTTAGTAACTGGCTTAGTGATAGAAAGCAGAGGGTGGTTATAAATGGTATAGTCTCTAACTGGGTCGCTGTGACCAGTGGGGTACCGCAGGGGTCAGTATTGGGACCTGTTCTCTTCAACATATTCATTAATGATCTGGTAGAAGGTTTACACAGTAAAATATCGATATTTGCAGATGATACAAAACTATGTAAAGCAGTTAATACAAGAGAAGATAGTATTCTGCTACAGATGGATCTGGATAAGTTGGAAACTTGGGCTGAAAGGTGGCAGATGAGGTTTAACAATGATAAATGTAAGGTTATACACATGGGAAGAGGGAATCAACATCACCATTACACACTGAACGGGAAACCACTGGGTAAATCTGACAGGGAGAAGGACTTGGGGATCCTAGTTAATGATAAACTTACCTGGAGCAGCCAGTGCCAGGCAGCAGCTGCCAAGGCAAACAGGATCATGGGGTGCATTAAAAGAGGTCTGGATACACATGATGAGAGCATTATACTGCCTCTGTACAAATCCCTAGTTAGACCGCACATGGAGTACTGTGTCCAGTTTTGGGCACCGGTGCTCAGGAAGGATATAATGGAACTAGAGAGAGTACAAAGGAGGGCAACAAAATTAATAAAGGGGATGGGAGAACTACAATACCCAGATAGATTAGCGAAATTAGGATTATTTAGTCTAGAAAAAAGACGACTGAGGGGCGATCTAATAACCATGTATAAGTATATAAGGGGACAATACAAATATCTCGCTGAGGATCTGTTTATACCAAGGAAGGTGACGGGCACAAGGGGGCATTCTTTGCGTCTGGAGGAGAGAAGGTTTTTCCACCAACATAGAAGAGGATTCTTTACTGTTAGGGCAGTGAGAATCTGGAATTGCTTGCCTGAGGAGGTGGTGATGGCGAACTCAGTCGAGGGGTTCAAGAGAGGCCTGGATGTCTTCCTGGAGCAGAACAATATTGTATCATACAATTATTAGGTTCTGTAGAAGGACGTAGATCTGGGTATTTATTATGATGGAATATAGGCTGAACTGGATGGACAAATGTCTTTTTTCGGCCTTACTAACTATGTTACTATGTATGTTCTCTTCCGTTCCAGGTCGAGGTTGATGCTTCTGAGATTGGAGCAGGGGCGGTTTTGTCACAGAGAGGTTCTGGTTGCTCAGTGTTGAAACCATGTGCTTTCTTTTCCAGGAAGTTTTCGGCTGCTGAGCGTAATTATGATGTGGGCAACCGAGAGTTGCTGGCCATGAAGTGGGCATTCGAGGAATGGCGTCATTGGCTTGAAGGAGCTAAGCATCGCGTGGTGGTATTGACTGATCATAAGAACCTTACTTATCTCGAGTCTGCCAAGCGCTTGAATCCTAGACAGGCCCGTTGGTCGTTATTTTTTGCCCGCTTCGATTTTGTGATTTCGTACCTTCCGGGCTCTAAAAATGTGAAGGCGGATGCTCTGTCTAGGAGTTTTGTGCCCGACTCTCCGGGTTCATCTGAGCCGGTGAGTATCCTCAAGGAAGGAGTCATTGTGTCTGCTATCTCCCCTGATTTGTGGCGAGTGTTGCAAAAATTTCAGGCGCATAAACCTGATCGTTGTCCGGCGGAGAAACGTGGCACCTATGGTTCCATCTGTTGAGCCTCCTGCCCCGGTTTTGGTGGAGGGGGAATTGGAGTATATTGTGGAGAAAATTTTGGATTCTCGTGTTTCTAGACGGAAACTCCAGTATCTGGTTAAATGGAAGGGTTATGCTCAGGAAGATAATTCCTGGGTTTTTGCCTCTGATGTCCATGCTCCAGATCTTGTTCGTGCCATTCATGTGGCTCATCCTGGTCGGCCTGGGGGCTCTGGTGAGGGTTCGGTGACCCCTCCTCAAGGGGGGGTACTGTTGCGAATTCTGTGGCTGAATTCACTCCTGTGGTCACAAGTGGTACTGCAGCTTCTGAGCTTCCTCCCTCAGGTGTTCTGGTGAGCTCGTTGGCTGCTTTGTTATTTAACTCCACCTGATTCTGTCTTCCTTGCTCCTTGTCAATGTTCCAGTGTTGGATCTGAGCTTCTGGATCTTTCCTGTGGCCTGCTGCTCTGCTTAGAAAAGTGCTTCTTTGCTTTTGTTGCTACTTTTTCTGTCCAGCTTGTCTTTTCGTTTTGCTGGAAGCTCTGAGACGCAAAGGGTGTACCGCCGTGCCGTTAGTTCGGCACGGTGGGTCTTTTTGCCCCTTTGCGTGGTTTTTTGCTTTAGGGTTTTTGTAGACTGCAAAGTTCTCTTTGGTATCCTCGCTCTATCTAGTATATCGGGCCTCACTTTGCTGAATCTATTTCATCCCTACGTTTGTCTTTTCATCTTGCTAACAGTCATTATATGTGGGGGGCTGCCTTTTCCATTGGGGTATTTCTCTGAGGCAAGTCAGGCTTGTTTTTCTATCTTCAGGCTAGTCAGCTCCTCAGGCTGTGCCGAGTTGCATAGGTAGTGTCAGGCGCAATCCACAGCTGCCTTTAGTTGTGTTTAGGTTAGGTTCAGGTATTGCGGTCTACAGAGATTCCACGTCTCAGAGCTCGTTCTATTGTTTTTGGGTTATTGTCAGATCACTGTATGTGCTCTGATTGCTGGCACACTGTGTCACTGGATTGCCTACATAACAGGGAATCTCCCTAGTGGCCAGAGCATCCTTAACGTGGTCAGCCAGCCCCCTCCAAAATATAGGGATAAGGGCTTTATCCGACCACTCCAGCTCAGATGCTAGAGTGCGGAAATGGACGGCAAAAAGGCTGACCAAGGACGAGCCCTGAGTCAGTGCCAACAGTTGGAGCGCCGTGTCATGGGTGACACGAGGTCCTAGAAAGACCTGTTTCAGAGTGCTCAGGAATAACGGAGCACTCTGCACCACATGATCGCCACGCTCCCACAGCGGCGTAGCCCACTGCAACGCCCTGTCTGACAATAAGGAAATTATAAAGCCCACCTTAGCCCGCTCTGTAGGGAAACGAGAGGCCAGAAGCTCGAGATGTATTGAGCACTGACTCACGAAACCCCTACAGGACTTACTGTCACCAGAAAATTTCTCTGGTAGCGGGAGGCGAGATAGCGTTGGTACAGTGGCGGCAGTGGACAAGGTAGCTGCAGCCACACTTGCAGCCTGAACAGCGACAGCAGTATCATCCACAGCTGAGCTTGAACGCTCAAGAGCTGCCAACCTTCCCTCCAGCTGCTGGATGTACCGCTGTAAACGCTGGTCGTCCGCCATTTTACTAGCCAGACCCTGAAAACCTGCTGCTAGCAATTAGCAGACTATATGGCAGTACACTAAAGTAACCACGCGTGGGTTAACCTCACCCAGGGTGAAAGAAGCAATCCTGTTAAGGCACAGGACCGCGGTACCGCACCTAAAGCGCGAGCAAGTAGTCAGCGAACTCAACCCCAACTAGGATTAAAGTCCGATTAGACCCTTGCTGGCACAACACCGCAACTGGGTGTGTAAGGAAACTGAAGAGCAATATTAAGGCACAAGAGTGCATGCAGTGCCACACTGACGAACGCCACTAACCACCCAGGCTTGGGTAAGGAAAGCACAGAGGAAGTGCACGGCGCCGTACTGGCGGTCACAGCAACTGGACGCTGTAATGTGTGACTAGTGCTGTAGGATAAGTCGGGCGCTAGGTAGCAGCCATACACCTTCCGCGAACAGTCATTCAATACGGTAGGGGTATCCAAGGATGACTTGCACTCACAACATACACACATTAGCGATTGAAAGACAATACTAGCGCATGGCCGTGCGGTCATGCGCAGTTTATATAGCAGCAGCACAGGAAGTGGCCACAGCACCTTTGCCTTTCCAAGACCTGCCAAGAGGACCAATGGAATGTGCTGCAGAGCCTGAGCACATGACCCTCGATCTCCAACGGGAGATCTTACCCTGGGCATGCTCAGTACGTGCAGACAAGGACTTAGTCCCAGAGAAGTCCGCTCGCTGCTGACCAGCACTGACTTTAATGGCAGAGACTGGAGAAGCAGCAGTAACTCTCAGAACAGAGTGAGAATGAGCAAGACGCTGGGACCGACGTCTTTGCTGAGCAGACTCCACTGCGGCTGGACAAGAATGGGAGACCGCAGCGGAAGTGGCTCGAGATTCCCCCTGTGCAGAAGCGGGAACTCGACCCCTAACAACCGCCACTTGTATCTTTTCTTTTAGATACGTCGCCTCTTCAGCAACGAGTTTTGCACCGGCGTAATTACGGAGCTGCAGAGAATCAACCACAAAGAGCTAATACGGCGGCGAGAACAACATCTCTTTTGCCCATCTGTGTTGTGGATCGTGATGACTGCTATGCGGCACCAAAACAACCCAGGAATCCAAGCCCCAAGATTCCCCATCGGAAATATACGAACGTTTCAAGAGAGAGACGTGCATCGCAGAACGCTAGTCCCTGCATAACTCGGGACGCCATTAGCGCAATCGCCATACCGCAAGTTACTCCTGAAAACAGAGAAATTGAACAGCTCTCCGAGGGTATGTGGTCACCCATAGACCCCCTCAATATACCTGTGTGCCAGACACCAATAGAAATGTAAAAAAGCTTTAAAAGTCTGCATATGTTAACTGTCTTTGAATAAAAAGGAGTCAAATTATAGACAGCGCAGGCAAAGTGCATAAACATAATAACATAAATAAGTCCTAAATGCCTATTTCTTGTGTGTGTGTTCTGTGTGTTTGTTGTGTGTGCGTTGTGTGTGTCGCATGTGTTGTATGTGTTCTGTATGTTGTGTGTGTATGTTTGTCGTGTGTGTTGTATGTGTTGTGTGTGTTTTGTATGTTATGTGTGTTTGTTGTGTGTGGGTTCTGTGTTGTGTGTGTGTGTGTTCGTGCCTGCCTGACCGAGATTTTACACAAAAACAAGAAAAACAGTAATACATGTGCAAAAGTAACACCAGGAAAATAAAATACTGCAACATAAGTAAACTAAATAATATTCATATTTTTTTAAAGACGCCAGTAATACACGTGCAAAAGTAACACCAGGAAAATAAAATACTGCAACATAAGTAAACTAGATAATATTCATATTTTTAAAGAAGCCAGTAATACATGTGCAAAAGTAACACCAATAGAAATGTAAAACAGCTTTAAAAGTCTGCATATGTTAGCTGTCTTTGAATAAAAAGGAGTCAAATTATAGGCAGCACAGACAAAGTGCAAAAACATAAGGTTAATAATATTCATATTTTTAAAAGACGCCAGTAATACATGTGCAAAAGTAACACCAGGAAAATAAAATACTGCAACATAAGTAAACTAAATAATATTCATATTTTTAAAGAAGCCAGTAATACATGTGCAAAAGTAACACCAGGGAAATAAAATACTGCAACATAATCTGCAACATAAGTAAACTAGATAATATTCATATTTTTAAAGAAGCCAGTAATACATGTGCAAAAGTAACACCAATAGAAATGTAACACCAATAGAAATGTAAAAAAAAGCTTTAAAAGTCTGTATATGTTAGATGTCTTTGAATAAAAAGGAGTCAAATTATAGACAGCACAGGCACCTGTAAAATTAATATGTGCTAAAATAATGTAGAATTAAAGAAAGCTGGAATAATATATGGGAATGTGTCACACCCTTTTGAGATATCAAAAATACTATATGTGGACAGCATATTAATATAGTGCAAGAATCACTGACCTATGTGGAATTTAGTTAATGGTCCGTGGAGACACAAATAACTTTTCTGTTTGTGAAGGTGACCATCATTTAGTTAATGGTCAGTAGAGACACAAATAACTTTTCTGAGAAAGCGAATACAAAAACAAATGACCTAGGTGTTATAAACCACTGACCCGCAGATAACCCTACATAACCCTACAGGTACAAACAGAAAAACTGTCTTTTTCTGTTTGTGAAAATAAGGTGACCCGCATTTAGTTAATGGTCAGTAGAGACACAAATAACTTTTCTGTTTGTGTAAATAAGGGGACCAGCATTTAGTTAATGGTCAGTAGAGACACAAATAAACAGCTTGGTGTGTTATAAAGCAAAAGTTCTGCACTATATGTGTAAAGCATATTATATATATATATATATATATATATATATATATATATATATATATATATATATATAAAGGACCCCTCACAAATAAACAGCTTGCTGTGTTATAAAAAAAAGTTCTGCACTATATGTGTACACTGTGAATAAAACACAGCTTACAGAATCAAGCTCGAACTACGTATAAAATATAAAACAAATACGAGAATAATATCAAACTGCAACAAATTAAAATATATCAAACTATATCAAAAGGGGAAATCAAACAAGGAGGGACAGCTGGATACCAGCCGTCAGACAAGGGGAGGGGAGGGGTTACACACTTTGATACACTTTGATAGGGGCGGGGCACCTGTTAGATTGAGTTTGACGAAACCACCCGATGCTACACTACTAAGAATGATTGTTAGCAAGCTGTTCAAAAAATTAGCCGTATTTGAATTTGTTCATTGTTTGTGTACCATCAAAGAGTACAATTCAAAGCAGCAGTTTCTTATAGTTAAAAATTACAGTGGGCATTTTGGAATTATAATGCTGCCATATCTGTGCAATGCTAGCAGCAGTAGCAAAAATTGTATTGCAAAAATATATCGGCAGGCAAAGATATGTCTGGCATAATAGGGCCAGCAACCACAGCCCTGAGAGCAGAATAAATTATCTCAGAAAAAATTGTATAAGATGGAGTCCTAGCTATTGACCCTGGAAATTAAAAGCTGGAGTCCAATCCTATTTAGACACTTAATTTTGTTGTCAGAAGAAATAAACTGTGATACTATGCATCTAACCAATGTAAAACATACCATGTTGGCCCCATAAATCTTTAGAATACAAGACCCAAAAAGCAGTGCAGTGGAACCCACAACTTGTTTTGGGTGGTACCCCATTTTAATAACCAGGAAAGGCTAAGTTTACAGCTGTGAGCTGATATTTATAGCTTGGGAACTTTTATGAATATTGTCTTTTTCCCAGAATATTAACATCAGCACCCAGCCATCAGCTTTCCCTCAACTGTTTATGAAAATTACTAAGGACCCCACTCCGTTTTTTTTTTTCATTTATTTTTTATTTATTTACTAGTACAGTAAAATGCACACTTCTGTAACCTTGAAATGTCCCTCAAAGTTTCACATGAGGTTTTTGAGCCTTGCAGCTGCCGGAAGACTTGGTGGCTCTGAACACTGGTGACCTGAAAGGTGACCTGAGTTCAAGTCACCAGGTCTCATAGTGGCTCCAGGGTCAGACTGTAGAATGCTGGAGTGCCGAGTGCCGAAACAGCTGCTATGAATTCAGGTGACCTAACTGTTCTTGTTGACAATTAAAAAAGTAATAAAAAAATGAGTGGGGCTCCCCTGTAATTTTCATAATCAGCAGAGTTAAATGAGGCAATATTCATAAAGTTCCCAGGCTATTAATATCAGCTCATAGCTATATACTTAGCCTTTATTGGTTACTAAAATTGGGATCCCCCAAAAAAGACATAGGGTCCCCCTATTAGTGATGAGCGAGTGTGCTATTTACTCGGGTTTTCAGAGCATGCTCAGGACATTTCCAAGTATTTCAGCGTGCTCGTAAATTATGTTTGTATCTCCGCAGCTGCATGATTTGTGGCTGCTAGACAGCCTGAATAAATGCAGGGATTGCCTGTATTGCACATGCAGCTGTGCAGACACAAACATAATCTATGAGCGCACCCAAAATACTCGGAGATAACCCGAGCATGTCCTGAAAACTCAAGTAATGAGCACACTTGCTCATCACTACCCCCTATTTTTAATAACCAGTAAAGACAGACAGCTAATGGCTGATATTAATAGCCTAGGAAGGGGCCATGGATATTGTCCCCTCTCAGACTAAAAACATTAGATCTCAGGTGCCCCTGAAATGGCACATCCATAAGAGGTTTCAAATCTGGCACATAGCCTCGCTCCTCCCACTTGCCCTTGTATGGTGGCAAGTATTGTGATAGTTGGGGGGTGATTTCTTCTTTGTGTTGTCAAGTGTCATAAAGTCCAGAGGTTGGTATTAGAGAGGCATCTGTAAGACGTTTCCATTGTTAACCCCATAGTCATATTGCATAAACACACACCCAGCATGAAGTCCTATAATTGAAAGAATGGCTCAGACTCCTTTTTAATTAATCTAATTTAAATCATACTTACTTCATCATGCAGTCCACAGAAGCCAATGTTTCCTGTAACAGAATTAAAATAATAAGGCTATGTGCACACGTTCAGTTTTTTTTTTGCATTTTTTTGTTTTTTTTTGCTATAAAAATGCGATAAAAATGCATAAAATACGCATATATATGCATCCTATCACTTAGAATGCATTCTGCAATTTTTCTGCACATGATTCGCTCTTTTTCCGTGATAAAAGACGCATCGTGGTTAAAAAAGCAGCATGTTCATTAATTTTGCGGATTTTTTGCATTTTTCCTGCTATTTAATGCATTGGGAAAAAACGTGAAAAAAACGCACAAAAAAACGTGAAAAAAACGCATGTGGATATCTGGCAGAAATGTCCGGCTTTTGTCAGGAAATTTCTGCAAGAAATCCTGAACGTGTGCACATACCCTAAAGCACAATATTCCTTACCTGTCTGCCAAAGTGATAAGAATCCAATTGTCCCGCAACTTCGAAAAAGTTCACATATTGGAACTGAAATGTCACCACAATGGGCTTACAGATAATAGACTTTAGTACACTCTTTTACTGTGCTGACTCCAGTTTTTATTTTTTATCTGAATGGTTAAGCATGCACCAGGGAGGCTTTACACCCTCAATTTTTAAAGGTGCTTCTCTATTTATCTAAACATAGATACACTGATATTGTAATATTGATAACTAAAAAAACATGTGCAGTTTAAAAATCTATGTTTTTTATCATTACTGAAATGCATTCACTTAAATGCCACATAAGAAATGTTAAACATAGATTTAAGGGTGTCTGCACAAGCTCCATTCTGTCACATGAATGTTTTAGGCTTACATAGCATGCATGAGTTAGAATGAGAACTGTGATTTTGCTGTACTGTGACAGATTACTAAACATTTCAGCTTCATATCATACTTCTGGAACTAATCTGTCACACTAAAAGCACGCATCCCGCTGCAGTGTACAATACTGAGCTTCAGTTTTGACTAATTTGACAGGGATTAAATCTATGTCCTGTCATAACTTAATACAACCTTACCGAGTCAACTGTCTGTGGCTGAAAAATATTATCTGACAGTAGACTCTTAGAATGACAGTACAACTAGCCCTATGGCCCAAAAACAGTGAAAACATATTGTTTTTAGATTACTTTTATGATGACATCAGATTGAGTGAAATATTCATCTGTGATTATTGTTAGATAATATGTCATGTAAGTAAAAAAAAACATTAAAGTTGTGAAAAATAGGTAGACTATATTATATGGCCTAGTATGATTTTGAAATGCTAGTCGTCTTATTCTAAGTCTATTTGGTCAACTCAGATTGTTTAGACACCATACGAACCTTAGTGCTAGTTATTAGTCTTAGGTTACAATAGCACAGTTCTGTTTTTTTTTACAGCTTTTTAAACTTGTATCTTTTTTACCAGACTTCTAGCTACTTAAGGTTATGCCTAGTGTTGAGCATTCCGATACCGCAAGTATCGGGTATCGGCCGATACTTGCGGTATCGGAATTCCGATACCGAGTTCCGATACTTTTGTGGTATCGGGAATCGGTATCGGATCCATATTAATAGTAACATAGTAACATAGTAACATAGTTAGTAAGGCCGAAAAAAGACATTTGTCCATCAAGTTCAGCCTATATTCCATCATAATAAATCCCCAGATCTACGTCCTTCTACAGAACCTAATAATTGTATGATACAATATTGTTCTGCTCCAGGAAGACATCCAGGCCTCTCTTGAACCCCTCGACTGAGTTCGCCATCACCACCTCCTCAGGCAAGCAATTCCAGATTCTTACCGCCCTAACAGTAAAGAATCCTCTTCTATGTTGGTGGAAAAACCTTCTCTCCTCCAGACGCAAAGAATGCCCTCTTGTGCCCGTCACCTTCCTTGGTATAAAGAGATCCTCAGCAAGATATTTGTATTGTCCCCTTATATACTTATACATGGTTATTAGATCGCCCCTCAGTCGTCTTTTTTCTAGACTAAATAATCCTAATTTCGCTAATCTATCTGGGTATTGTAGTTCTCCCATCCCCTTTATTAATTTTGTTGCCCTCCTTTGTACTCTCTCTAGTTCGGAAGGTATCCTATAAAAAGGTATCAATAAAAAATATTGATATACTTACCTCTCCGGAGGCCCCTGGACATCACCGCTGGTAACCGGCAGCCTTCTTTGCTTAAAATGAGCGCGTTTAGGGCCTTCCATGATGTCACGGCTTCTGATTGGTCACGTGCCGCTCATGTGACCGCCACGCGACCAATCACAAGCCGCGACGTCATTCTCAGGCCCTAAACTCCTCATTCTAGGAATTTAGGACCTGAGAATGACGTCACGGCTTGTGATTGGTCGCGTGGCGGTCACATGAGCGGCACGCGACCAATCAGAAGCCGTGACGTCATGGAAGGCCCTAAACGCGCTCATTTTAAGCAAAGAAGGCTGGCGGTTACCAGCGGTGATGTCCAGGGGCCTCCGGAGAGGTAAGTATATCAATACTTTTTATTTTAATTCTTTATTTTACACATTAATATGGATCCCAGGGCCTGAAGGAGAGTTTCCTCTCCTTCAGACCCTGGGAACCATCAGGATACCTTCCGATACTTGGTGTCCCATTGACTTGTATTGGTATCGGGTATCGGTATCGGCGATATCCGATACTTTTCGGGTATCGGCCGATACTATCCGATACCGATACTTTCAAGTATCGGACGGTATCGCTCAACACTAGTTATGCCCCCACTTTGTTTTTTGGAACTTACATGTTGCTATGTTGAGGAAAGAGAGGCACAGAGAGGTCACTATTACTCACAGCACTTACTGTGCTGGATAAAATGTAACTCTGGATTTTATATCACTGATGCCATTAGGCATAGTGAAACATATATCTCCTCTGTTACATTACCAGTGACTCAGTCACAATATATATACACACTAACACACATATAAATAGGTGTGTGTGTATGTGTTACCGCTCCTTCTGCTCCGGGTCACGGCATGCTGGCCTCATTTCTTCTGAGGCGGTACCTGTTCTCCCTGCTGCTGTCCATCAGCGCCGCTTCACTTCTGGTTTCCGGTATGCTGGTTCATCCTCTCCTGCTGCGGTGCGTGCTTCCTCTGCTGTTGCTCGTTCCTGCTGCTCCACTTCCGGGTACCAGCACGATCATCCTCATTCTCCCTCGTCCCTGCTTCTGGTTTCTGGCTCTGCTTGGTGGGCTGGGTGTCTGAGCAGGTGCTCTGGGATTCTTAGAGGGCGCATGCGCACCTCCCCTATGCCTCCTTCCCTTGATTACCTGGATCCGGAAATCCTCTAGAGCCAATCCGGGTAAGGTATACACTATATCAGGCTGCCTCCCCTGCATGGAGGTGCCTGATTGTCACTTAGGTTCCTTCTAGTGTCTCTGGCCCGTATGCCCGCTCCTGTGCTCAGTGTCTAGCGTTTCATTAGCTTTGATAGCCCTTTCCTTTTTGCTCTGCCCAGTCTGTTCGTACCTAGTGCTTAGTCTTGACAGTATCCAGTCCCTCTGCAGCTTATTTACCGTTCCTTCCATAGCTTCTTCTAACTCTCTCTCTCTTTCCACATTTTCCTTCCGTCACAGATCTCCCGCTGGCCAAGTCTGACACCCATTATCCTTGTCCTTTGCTTGTGGTCCCGCCATCCAGGTTCCCGTTACACTGTTCCCCGTTCTCCCTTGGTTTCTCCCTAGCTCTTGTCCTTCTCTGCTCTTGAGCCGCCCCTCTTGGTACGGCCACTGTGGTTTAGTGACCTCTGTGCTTGCCCCTGACGGTCCCTGTATAGGGGTCAGTGTCCACTAGGTGGAGGGGGATACTGTTACCGCTCCTTCTGTTGTTGCTCTTCTCCACTGCTCTGGGTAGCGATGCGCTGGCCTTGCTACTTCTGCGGTGATATCTGCTCTCACTGCCACTGTCCGTTATCGCCACTTCACTCCCGGGTTCCAGCGAGCTGGTTCCTCCTCTCCTGTTGCGGTGCCTGCTTCCTCTGCGTTGCTCGTTCCTGCCGCTTCACTTCCGGTTCCCAGCACGATCATCTTCATTCTGTCACATCCCCGCTTCTGGTTTCTTGCTCTGCTCCGTGGGCTCGATGTCTGTGCAGGCGCTCTAGGTTTCTTAGAGGGCGCATGCGCACCTCCCCTATGCCTCCATTCCCTGATTGCCTGGATCCAGAAATCCTCTACAGCCAATCAGGGTAAGGTGTATGCTATATCAGGCTGCCTCCCCTGCATGGAGGTGCCTGATTTTCACATGGCTTCCTGCTATTGTCTCTGGCCCGCATGCTCATTTTCGTGCTCAGTGTCTAGCGTTTCTTTAGGTCTGATAGCCCTTTCCTTTTTGCTCTGCGAAGTCTGTTCGTACCTAGTGCTTAGTCTTGACAGTATCCGGTCCCTCTGCAGCTTATTTGCCATCCTTTCCATAGCTTCTTCTAACACTCTCTCTCTTTCCGCAGTCTCCTTCCGTCTTATCTTGCCAGCTGGCCAAGTCTGACACCTGTCTTCTTCATCCTTTGCTTGTGGTCCCGCCTTCCAGGTCCCCATTACACTGTTCCCCGTTCTCCCTTGGTTTCTCCCCCTCTTGGTACAGCTACTGTGGTTTAGTGACCTCTGTGCTTGCCCCTGATGGTCCCTGTATAGAGTCGGTATCCACTTGGTCCACTCACTCAGGGATAGGTCATTTCCACGATCCAGAGGGTCCACTCTAGTTCCTCTTTCCCAGTTACGTTATAGTATGCGTATATATTTATGTATATATATATATATACATACATACATATGTATATATCTGTATATAATATGTATATATGTGTTTGTATAAATAGGTATACATACGTACACTAATTCTCCATGCCTACATAACATTAAACCAGTCACTGTTTTAAAGCATAACTGAAATTAGCTACCTGTGTACAGCTAAAAGGGAAAGTAAATGTATAATTATGTAACTCAAACTTTCCATCTCATTTCTCATATAATCAGACAGGCACAAGTCAAGTTATTTCACAGTAGGATACAACATGTATGTCATTTTGATGGAGCTGAATCTTAAAATCTAGTTTTATAGCTGCCTGTTCCAAATTGTTTAGCTAAATGGTTTTGACATAATGCTTCAACCCATGAAATCTGAAGCATAAATGTTCTCTTGTCTTTATTTTTGACTACAGTAACTGCTTAAAATTCCTCCTATATTATTTCATGTCACAGTCATTTGTTACTCTTGGTCATAATAAAAAAAACTATCAATCCTTGAAGAATGGGTGGAGCCCTATGATTGAATGCTGTGATTATGAAGCAGAACGTCAACTGCTCTAGTTTGTAGTCTAAGGGTTTCTTGCTCTTTCTATCTGCAATTCTTTAGAAATTGATCACTGCCTACTATACGAAGGACAGCAGCATCAATTACACATGAGTGTTTAGAATTCATAATTTATAACAGCAAACTTTTTAAGAATGGTTGAAAATATTACTTGGAATAATTTATTAGAATAATAATTTTATAAGACAGGTTAACCTCTATCTATCTATCTATCTATCTATCTATCTATCTATCTATCTATCTATCTATCTATCTAGTCACATTTATTTCTATATTCCAGGAGCATTCATGTTGTGGGCAGACAATCCTTTTTTTTATTATTATTTTTAAGGCCACCTGCAGTTCTTGACGGAGTCCATCTCTTCACCAGAATGCTAGAAGGGCAAAGGTAAAGATCTTTGTCATTCCTGTGGTGACAGCTTGTCTGAACAAGGTTGTTTAATTAGCAACCTGTCGTGCAATATGATGGAAGGTAATGTTAAAGCATTTTTTCTTTCTATTCGGTCTACAACAATTTGCTGACTTTCCCATCATATGAAAAACACTTTGCCTTCCTCAGCTGTTTAATGGATATTATGAATTTATTGTTCTCCAATGAAACATTTACTTTGTTTCCTGTCTGGAGTTGTGCTTCATTGAACAAAAGGTTTGGAGCCTCAGCAGTCTCGTGGCAGAGGTCATTTCCTCAAGTACTACTAGCCATTTCTTCAAACAATGTAAAATCTAATACAATTAAAGCCTAAAAATCATTTTTAGAACTGCATATATTTAAGTTTATATTCATATATTTAATAGATCCCTCATTTTATTTATAAAAGTCAACAAAAAATCGGACAATTTTTAGGTATATCCATATTATTTTGCTGCATATTGCTTCTGACTAGTTATTACAGAAGAACCCTGTCCCAAGAAGAAAGTGGGACTGCCAGACGGTGAGTGATTATTTTTTTGTAATTAATTAGCGTTACACTGTGTATGAGACCAATTGTAGCTGTTGAATTAGATTCGTAGGAAGAGGAAACAGGACAATGGATCATAAATTGGGGGGCAACAGGTAAGTGCGTAGTGAATTGGAAGATAAAAGAGGACTATGAATTAGGAGGGGGACAGAGTTACAGTAGGTAAAGTTTTTTGGGGAGTTAACAGAGTGGATAATGAATTGGGGGAATAAAAGCAGCACAGTGGGTAACCGGTTGTAGAGGTAAAAGACACAGTATGTAATGAATGGAAGTCAGCAAATCTTTTGAAATTTGTAGCCCTATTCAGTTTTTCTACAAAAATAAAAAAATTGGGGCGATTCAGTTTACCATGGATTTCAAGTGCTGCAAATCAATCGATTGCCCTGTAACACTGCTCTCATTAATAATGCAATAATGACATCAGCATAAATGGATACACACCTTTGAAAAGTAATATTGTAATGTTCTATGAAATTCTTTAATGTTCTTTGAAACTCAGTCAAGACTGAGTATAATAGAACATTTTTTAACAAACAACATGGATGTGAGATTAATAATCTAACTTTACAAAATCTTCAGTTTTACTCAAACTATTTCATGCACAAATGAATACACCACCACATCAAAAACTACTGCTTCTAGAATTTTCTATGATCATAATAATTTTTAAGTACAGCACCAAATCTTGTAAACATGACATTTTGCAACATCTATTTTTTCCATTCTTCCAAAACAACCTCTTTTAGAGCCTGGATGCTGGATGAAAAGTCATGCTCCACTTCAGAGAATCATAGAATGTTAAATTTGGAAGGACCAGCAGGGTCATCATGTCCAACCCCCTGCTCAATGCAGGATTCACTAAACCATTTCATACAGATGTGTGTCCAGCCTCTGTTAGAAGACTTCCATTGATGGAGATCTTTTCACCTCTCATGGCACAAACACTGTCAAAAAGATTTTTGTAATATCTAATTCTGTATCTTATCTAGTGATGAACGAGTGTACTCGTTGCTCGGGTTTTCCTGTGCACGCTCGGGTGACCTCCGAATATTTGTTATTGCTTGGAGATATAGTTTTCATTGCCTCAGTTGCATGATTTACGGCTTCCAGATATGCTGAATATATGTGATGAATGCCTGTTTGTTAGGTAATTCCCACATGTATTCAGCCTATCTGGAAGCCTTAAATCATGCAAGTGAGGCCATGAAAACTATATCTCCGAGCAATAACAACTACTCGGAGGTCACCCGAGCGTGCTTGGGAAAACCCGAGCAATGCAACGAGTATTCTCGCTCATCACTAATCTTATCCCTTTTAGTTCGATTCCATTTCTTCTCATGTTTCCATGTGCAAATGAGAATAAGGATGATCCCTCTACAGTGTGACATCCCTTCAGATATTTGTAGACAGCTATTAAGTTGCCTCTTAACCCACTTTTTTGCAAGCTAAACATTCACAGATCCTTTAACCGTTCCTCGTAGGACATACTTTACATTTAGCTCACCATCCGGGTAGCTCTTCTCTGAACTAGTTCAAAATGAGAAGACGGGCCAGAGTGGTGAGCATAAAGGCTTTTTTATTCCTTTTTTATTCATTATTTTTAAAATTTTGATGATCCTTTGTCATTCGGAGAAAAAGAAGCAAGCGGACGCCATTTTTCAGAAACCGCATACAAGCGAGTGACAAAAAACTGCATTTTGGTGAATGCATATATTTGTAAAATTCAGTTTCATTCAAATTTATTCGCTCATTTCTAAAGCCTCATTCACATGTCCGTGATGATTTTCATGGATACAACATGTACTCATTATAATCTGTGGGGCTGTTCACATGTCTCTATTTTGTCATTCAGTATTTTCCATGTATGGGAAAACCAGGTAGAATATTTTGACCAGACTTTGAACAGAGTGTGGTGTGAGTGTCATCAGTTTTATGTAGGAAACAAAAGGAGAAATTTCTCCATCATCTCCTTACTGACAGTCCATGAAAATCGGACCGCTCTCGAATGTCATTTGAGTGCAGTCTGTTTTTTATGTAAAAATAGTGCATTGCCTTAATTTGATCTGACTCTAATCAAATTGGACATGACTCCTTTTTTTTTTTTAAAAGCAAAAGACTGACTGTCACTTCCAAACAGAAAACAGGTGTGTACAAGTGCAAACTAAAAGTAGTCATCTCCATAAAAATAACAACAAATATTGCCGCACTACGTAGCATTACATCAAGAAAGCATGAAATATATACCGTAAATATAATCTGCATTACTGCTCTATAAAATGTGAAAAATTGAGAATACTTGGCAGATAAATTGGCCAATTCATGTATATCCAGCAGTCATGGTAAGGCGATTCTTGTTGCTGGAAACCTATCCTTTCCTAGGCAGAAGCCTACATTTATGCATGTAGATAGGATCCAGCTATGATTAGAGCAGCAATAGGAAAAAGGACGTTCCAGCTCCATAAAATGATACTTCTTTATTAATCCATTAAAATTCTTGAAAAATGGTAAATCCTTACATGTATGGGAATGCTTTAGTACATTTATTCTGTACTAAAGCATTCGCATACATATAAGGATTTACCATTTTTCAAGAATTTTAATGGATTAATAAAGAAGTGTCATTTTATGGAGCTGGAACGTCCTTTTTCCTATTGCTGTTGATACTACTCGTCCTGGTCTTAGACGAAGTTCCGAGCACCTGCATTGATCGGTGAGCTTGCTGTGGCTTTTTAAGCCGTATTTATTGTATTGCTTGTTATGATTAGAACACCCTGAGGCTGAGGGGTGGAGTGCTCAGTCAAAGAGCCCATGTATACAGATAGTAAAAGATTGACCGTCACTTCCAAACAGAAAACAGGTGTGTACAGGTGAAAACTGAGAGTAGTTGTGTCCATACATAACTAATTTTCTAGAGCGGTAATGCAATTCATATTTCCATATATTTAATGTTATAGTGTGAAACTTTATTTCTTGGTTATATATGAATATTAGGGTTGAGCGAAACGGGTCGAAATTGTTCAAAAGTCGCCGACTTTTGGCAAGGTCGGGTTTCATGAAACCCGACCCGACCCCAGTGGGGGGTCGGCCATGAAGTCGGCGATCTTTTGAATCTGGAATCGGAATTCCGATCCCGATTCCCGATATGTTTAAGATATCGGGAATTGGTATCGGAATTCAGATTAAAGTGTAAAATATAGAATTAAAATAAAAAATAATGCAATACTTACCCTCTGACGCGCCCTGGTACTAACCGGTAGCCTTCCTCCTTCGAATCCGCGCTTCTAGGACCTTGCCGTGACGTCGCGGTGACGTCGCGGCTTGTGATTGGCTGCGCGGCCGCCCATGTGACCGCTCGCGCGGCCAATCACAAGCCGCGACGTCACCCGCGACGTCACCGAAGGTCCTGGAAGGGCTGATTCTTAGGAAGGAAGGCTGTCGGAAGGAAGCAGGGCGCTTCCGAGGGTGAGTATATACCTAATAGGAATATACTCACCCTCGGAAGCGCCCTGCTTCCTTCCGACAGCCTTCCTTCCTAAGAATCAGCCCTTCCAGGACCTTCGGTGACGTCGCGGGTGACGTCGCGGCTTGTGATTGGCCGCGCGAGCGGTCACATGGGCGGCCGCGCGGCCAATCACAAGCCGCGACGTCACCCGCGACGTCACCGAAGGTCCTGGAAGGGCTGATTCTTAGGAAGGAAGGCTGTCGGAAGGAAGCAGGGCGCTTCCGAGGGTGAGTATATACCTAATAGGAATATACTCACCCTCGGAAGCGCCCTGCTTCCTTCCGACAGCCTTCCTTCCTAAGAATCAGCCCTTCCAGGACCTTCGGTGACGTCGCGGGTGACGTCGCGGCTTGTGATTGGCCGCGCGAGCGGTCACATGGGCGGCCGCGCGGCCAATCACAAGCCGCGACGTCACCCGCGACGTCACCGAAGGTCCTGGAAGGCTGATTCTAAGGAAGGAAGGTTCCCGGTTAGTACCAGGGCGCGTCAGAGGGTAAGTATAAGGATATTTTTTATTTTAATTCTATATTTTACACTTAAATATGGATCCCAGGGCCTGAAGGAGAGTTTCCGCTCCTTCAGACCCTGGGAACCATGGAAACCCAATGCACTGCATTGGGTTTCGAGTTTCGGCCGACCCCGACCCCGACTTTTTTATAGGATCGGCCGATTTCACTCGACCCGACTTTTCCAAAAGTCGGGTTTCGTGAAACCCGACCCGATCCTATAAAAGTGAAGGTCGCTCAACCCTAATGGATATGGCTACAATTTGGTTTCCACCTGTACACACCAGTTTTCTGTTTGGAAGTGATGGTCAGCCCTTTTGTTTTTTGTATACATAGTCTGTGGCCCAGTCATGTAGCACAGTGAATTCCCCTTGTCTATGTGTTCCACTATTGGGCTTAAATGTTTGCTTTGCTATGGGCCCAGATGATCCCAGTCATCTCTGCTCTCGGAACTGTGTCGGCAGCTGTGCTACCAGCAATGAAGCCAGGAAAAAAAATTGTTTCATGTGATGACAATAGATGCCCGATTGAAAGCCATTATGTCTGGACAACCTGAAACTTGTTCTCCCAGAATGGAACTCGTCCTGTCTCAACTATCTTGATACTATGGGAATCCGAAGCAGTGCTGAGGGTTCCTGGAGCAGTGCATGTACCACTATGAAGTTTTAAGATAGCAGTTTTCCTCTGATCTGGCCAAGGTGGAATTCTTGAAGTTCTACCTAACAGGAAATGCACTGGCACGGCTCAACTCCCTATGGGAAAAAGGGACTCCTATCAACTTGGATCTGCAGGCCTTCCTGGTTGTCTTCCGTACGATCTTCAACGAGTCAAACCCAGAATCTTCTGCAAAATCTGCTCTACCCAGCTTTCAGGAGCAGACCAGACAGGTAACGCATGTGAGGAAACTGTCATTTCTGGCGATGTCCTTTCAAAGATCACCGATTTTCCAGCCTGTTGAGGCAACTACATGATCAGAATCCATGAATGTCAACTGTGTTTGGCAGGCTGAGAAGCTGGAACTCATTAATTAGATGGGATTGTGGTAATCCTGTGGTTGTGTGGAATATCCTGATGGTTTTTGTCCAGTGACGCTTAAAAACTCCAAAGCCGTGGGCCAGTGGGAGAGACTGCCCTTGGCCGGAGTATTCCATCTCCACAGAGGACTGTGACTGAATATGTGGCAAGTGGATGCTTCAATTCGGTGAGTAAGCTTGTGCTGCAAGCAGTGAAGAGTCGGTATCGGATTACTGCCTGACATCTCCAGAATCCAGTGAGTCTGCTGTCACATGAAGGATGAGCTCTACTCAGAAACAGTAAGTCATATCTGAACAACTTGAGCTCCATATCAGTTATACACGGAGAAGATTGCTTCACATGTGCTGTCTAGTATTTCCTGTTGTGAATTCTGTTATCGAACTCCCTCCTGTGGTCATGAATGGTACTTCGGCGAGTTCTGTCCATGGACTCCCTCTGGTGGCTGTGAGTGGAGCTGCTGCTTCTGAGGTTCCTTCTACAGGTGACGTAGTTTATTCTTTGGCTGGTTGCTCTATTTAACTCCACTCAGATCGTTACTCCATGCCAGCTGTCAATGTTCTTGTACTGGTTCAGTTTGCTCTTGGATCTTTCTGGTGACCTGTCTACTCCAGCAGAAGCTAAGTCCCTGCTAGTTAATTATTTGTTCATTGTTTTCTTGTCCAGCTTGCTATCATGATTTTGCCTTGCAAGCTGGAAGCTCTGGGATGCAGAGTGGCCCCTCCGCACCGTGAGTCGGTGCGGAGGTCTTTTGCTGTCATACTTGTCCTTTGATCATTGTAGGGAGATTGAAATTGTACTACAGCCCTTGTATTTTTTGATATATCTGCCAGCCACGTTCTGCCACTTACATTGTGTAGTGCAGTCTACCCCCAAAAAAAGAGATTTAAATTGACAACAAGTTTCTATACGTCAGTTCTGTTTGTCGTATATCTGCCAGCCACGTTCTGCCACTTACATTGTGTAGTATAATACACAAGGGCCTGTTTTTTGCTGCAGTCTCCCCCCAAAAAAAGGGAGATTTAAATTGCCAACAAGTTTCTATACGTCAGTTCTGTTTGTCGTATATCTGCCAGCCACGTTCTGCCACTTGCATTGTGTAATGTAATACACAGGGCCTGTTTTTTGCTGCAGCCTCCCCCCCAAAAAAGGGAGATTTAAATTGCCAATAAGTTTCTATACGTCAGTTATGTTTGTCGTATATCTGCCAGCCACGTTCTGCCACTTATATTGTGTAGTGTAATACAAAGGCCCTGTTTTTTGCTGCAGTCTCCCCCCTCCAAAAAGGGAGATTTAAATTGACAAGTTTCTATACGTCAGTTCTGTTGGTCGTATATCTGCCAGCCACGTTGTGCCACTTACATTGTGTAGTGTAATACACAGGGCCTTTTTTTGCTGCAGTCTCCCCCCCAAAAAAGGGAGATTTAAATTGTCAACAAGTTTATATACACCTTCTACCTAGTTTAACAGTACCATATAACGGTTGTTATTTTGGTTAGATTTTCCCAAAAAATGAGGAAGTGTGGTGGAAGAGGCCGTGGGCGGTCGTTGCCAGCTGGTACTGATGATGGTGGTGGTGGTGGAGCATCTGGTGGTAGTGGGAAAAGCAAAATAGCACCTAAGGCTGGAGGTGTTGAGCCAGCGTCATCATATGGCTACACAAGGCCTCGAAGGCTCCTTTATCTGGGAGTAGGAAAACCGCTTTTAAAGCCGGAGCAGCAGGAAAAAGTTTTGGCTTTCCTTGCTGACTCAGCCTCTAGCTCTTTCGCCTCCTCTTCAGAAAGTTCGAAATGTAAAAGCAGCGAGTCCTCAGTGGAGGCTCCCGGTCAGGAACAAGTCGCTTCCTTGTGTCCTTCACCCTAAGCAAAAGTGAAGGATGTGGCAGGCGACACTACAGTTTACTCCATGGAGCTCTTTACACATACCGTGCCAGGGTTAGAAAGGGAAATGGTTAACAGCCCATTACAAGATGAATCGGACATGGAGTGCACAGATGCACAGCCACAGCTAGATTATTATGCTGTTCCATTGACTCAGATCACTACATTTCCCTCGCAGTGTACTGAGCCAGAATCTGACCCTGATAAGACTATGGTGCCCCATCCCGAACGCTATAGCACCTTACACGGTGACACAGAGGAAGGTGCACATGACATTGAAGAGGAGGTGATAGATGACCCAGTTGTTGACCCAGATTGGCAGCTATTGGGGGAAGAGGGTGCTGCTGGCAGTAGCTCTGAAGCGGAGGAGGATGATCCGCAGCAGGCATTTACATCGCAACAGCTTTCATCTGGCTGGTCCGTCTCTGGCCAAAAATGTTTGACAAAACCAAAAGCACCTCTAGGACAGCGTGGCCATCTGGTGAAAGGAGAACAGCGTGCAATGCCTGAACAGGTATTCACTAGTAGGAAGAGTGCAGTGTGGTAATTTTTTAACCAAGATCTGAATGATCAGCGCCAAGTTATCTGTAAGAAATGCTCAAAGATGTCCAAATTTGTTTAGCTGAATTGCTAAAAATATGAAGGACATTATTATAAAAATGAGTGACAAGAGTGGACTAATTGTCATTATGGTTTCTGATGATTATTAGAACAGTATTTTGGAGTTACTATCCGATGTCACCACATATAAGTTGCTGCTATCAGACCCTACTGTTTCATTTAAAAATCAAGCAGACAAGATAATTATGGAAGGTGTTTCATTGGGCATTTTTTCGGACAAACAAGCTGAATTTTTGCAAGTGCCGCTGTTGTGAATTCTGTTGTCGAACTACCTCCTGTGGTCGTGAATGGTACTTCGGCGAGTTCTGTCCATGGACTCCCTCTGGTGGCAGTGAGTGAAGCTGCTGCTTCTGAGGTTCCTTCCACAGGTGACGTGGTTTATCCTTTGGTTGGCTGCTCTATTTAACTCCACTCAGATCGTTACTCCATGCCAGCTGTCAATGTTCCTGCATTGGTTCAGTTCGCTCTTGGATCTTTCTGGTTACCTGTCTTCTCCAGCAGAAGCTAAGTTCCTGATAGTAATTATTTGTTCATTGTTTCCTTGTCCAGCTGGTTATCATGATTTTGTCTTGCTAGCTGGAAGCTCTGGGATACAGAGTGGCATCTCCGCACCGTTAGTCGGTACGGAGGTCTTTTTGCACACTCTGCGTGGTCTTTTGTAGTTTTTTGTGCTGACCGCAAAGATACCTTTCCTATCCTCTGTCTGTTTAGTAAGACTGGCCTCCCTTTGCTGAAACCTGTTTCATTTCTGCGTTTGTGACTTTCATCTTTACTCACAGTCAATATATGTGGGGGGCTGCCTTTTCCTTTGGGGAATTTCTCTGAGGCAAGGTAGGCTTTATTTTCTATCTCTAGGGCTAGCTAGCTCTTAGGCTGTGAAGAGGCATCTAGGGAGTGTCAGGAACGCTCCACGGCTATTTCTAGCTGTTGTGATAGGATTAGGGCCTGCGGTCAGCAGAGCTCCCACATCCCAGAGCTTGTCCTGTGTGAGTTTAACTATCAGGTCGTGCTGGGTGCTCCTAACCACCAGGTCATAACAGTACAGCTGGCCCAAAGTATTAATGCATCTCAATAGAGGGATAAGAGAAGTTCTGAGACCATTTTTTTTTTTTGCACTGTGTTTTGTCTTTCTTTTCCCCTAAACCTTTGAGTGGTTCAGGACACAGGTGTAGATATGGACATTCAAGGTCTGTCCTCTTGTGTGGATCATCTCACTGCAAGGGTACAAAACATTCAAGATTTTGTGGTTCAGAATCCTATGTTAGAGCCTAGAATTCCTTTTACTGATTTATTTTCTGGGGATAGATCTAAGTTTCTGAATTTCAAAAATAATTGTAAACTGTTTCTAGCTTTGAAACCCCGATCCTCTGTTGACCCCGTTCAACAAGTAAAATCATTATTTCTTTGTTGCGTGGTGACCCTCAAGACTGGGCATTTTCCCTTGCACCAGGAGATCCTGCATTGCGTGATGTTGATGCGTTTTTTCTGGCGCTTGGATTGCTTTATGATGAACCAAATTCAGTGGATCAGGCAGAGAAAATCTTGCTGGCTTTGTGTCAGGGTCAGGATAAAGTGGTCTGTGCTTACTCAGTGTGATGAGTGTGCCCTGGCGGCAATTTTCAGAAAGGGTCTCTCTGAAGCCCTTAAGGATGTCATGGTGGGATTTCCCATGCCTGCTGGTCTGAATGAGTCTATGTCCTTGGCTATTCAGATCGATCAGCGCTTGCGTGAGCGCAAAGCTGTCCACCATCTGGCAGTATTCTCTGAGCATAGGCCTGAGCCTATGCAGTGTGATAGGACTTTGACCAGAGCTGAACGGCAAGAACACAGACGTCGGAATGGGCTGTGTTTTTACTGTGGTGAATCCACTCATGCTATCTCCGATTGTCCTAAGCGCACTAAGCGGTTCGCTAGGTCTGCCACCATTGGTACGGTACAGTCTAAATTTCTTTTGTCCGTTACTCTGATTTGCTCTCTGTCGTCCTATTCTGTTATGGCATTTGTGGATTCAGGCGCTGCCCTGAATTTGATGGACTTGGAGTTTGCCAGGCGCTGTGGTTTTTTCTTGGAGCCTTTGCAGTATCCTATTCCATTGAGAGGAATTGATGCTACGCCTTTGGCCAAGAATAAGCCTCAGTACTGGACTCAATTGACCATATGCATGGCTCCTGCACATCAGGAGGATATTCGCTTTTTGGTGTTGCATAATCTGCATGATGTGGTCGTTTTGGGGTTGCCATGGCTACAGGTCCATAATCCAGTGTTGGATTGGAGATCTGTGTCTGTGTCCAGCTGGGGTTGTCAAGGGGTACATGGTGATGTTCCATTGTTGTCAATTTCGCCTTCCACTCCTTCTGAAGTCCCTGAGTTTTTATCAGATTACCGGGATGTATTTGAAGAGCCCAAATCCGGTGCCCTACCTCCTCATAGGGATTGCGATTGTGCTATTAATTTGATTCCTGGTAGTAAGTTTCCTAAGGGCCGTCTGTTTAATTTATCTGTGCCAGAGCACGCCGCTATGCGGAGTTATATAAAGGAATCCTTGGAGAAGGGTCATATTCGCCCGTCGTCGTCGCCATTGGGAGCAGGGTTCTTTTTTGTGGCCAAGAAGGATGGCTCTTTAAGACCTTGTATTGATTAACGCCTTCTTAATAAGATCACAGTCAAATTTCAGTATCCTTTGCCGCTGATGTCTGATCTGTTTGCTCGAATTAAGGGGGCTAGTTGGTTCACCAAGATAGATCTTCGAGGGGCGTATAATCTGGTGAGAATTAAACAGGGCGATGAATGGAAAACAGCATTTAATACGCCCGAGGGCCATTTTGAGTACTTGGTTATGCCATTCGGGCTTTCTAATGCTCCATCTGTGTTTCAGTCCTTTATGCATGACATCTTCCGAGAGTACCTGGATAGATTCATGATTGTATATTTGGATGACATTTTGGTCTTTTCGGATGATTGGGAGTCTCATGTGAAGCAGGTCAGAATGGTGTTCCAGGTCCTTCGTGCGAATTCCTTGTTTGTGAAGGGGTCTAAGTGTCTCTTTGGAGTTCAGAAGGTTTCATTTTTGGGTTTCATTTTTTCCCCTTCTACTATCGAGATGGACCCTGTTAAAGTTCAGGCCATTTATGATTGGACTCAGCCGACATCTGTGAAGAGCCTGCAGAAGTTCCTGGGCTTTGCTAATTTTTACCGTCGCTTCATCGCTAATTTTTCTAGTATTGCTAAACCGTTGACTGATTTGACCAAGAAAGGTGCTGATGTGGTCAATTGGTCCTCTGCGGCTGTAGAGGCTTTTCACGAGTTGAAGCGTCGTTTTTCTTCTGCCCCTGTGTTGTGCCAGCCAGATGTTTCGCTCTCGTTTCACGTCGAGGTTGATGCTTCTGAGATTAGAGCAGGGGCTGTTTTGTCGCAAAGAAGTTCTGATGGCTCGGTGATGAAACCATGTGCCTTCTTTTCTAGAAAATTCTCGCCTGCTGAGCGCAATTATAATGTTGGTAATCGAGCGTTGTTGGCCATGAAGTGGGCATTCGAGGAGTGGCGACATTGGCTTGAAGGAGCTAAGCATCGCGTGGTGGTCTTGACGGATCACAAGAATTTGACTTATCTCGAGTCTGCCAAACGGTTGAATCCTAGACAGGCTCGATGGTCGCTCTTTTTCTCTCGTTTTGATTTTGTGGTTTCTTACCTTCCGGGATCTAAGAATGTGAAGGCTGATGCCCTGTCAAGGAGTTTTGTGCCTGACTCTCCGGGTGTTCCAGAGCCGGCGGGTATTCTTAAAGAGGGGGTAATTTTGTCTGCCATCTCCCCTGATTTGCGGCGCGTGCTGCAGAAGTTTCAGGCTGATAGACCTGACCGTTGTCCAGCGGAGAGACTGTTTGTCCCTGATAGATGGACTAGTAGAGTTATCTCTGAGGTTCATTGTTCGGTGTTGGCTGTTCATCCTGGAATCTTTGGTACCAGAGATTTGGTGGCTAGATCCTTTTGGTGGCCTTCTTTGTCACGGGATGTGCGTTCTTTTGTGCAGTCCTGTGGGACTTGTGCTCGGGCTAAGCCCTGCTGTTCTCGTGCCAGTGGGTTGCTTTTGCCCTTGCCGGTCCCGAAGAGGCCCTGGATGCATATTTCCATGGATTTTATTTCTGATCTCCCTGTTTCTCAAAGGATGTCAGTCATTTGGGTGGTTTGTGATCGCTTCTCTAAGATGGTCCATTTGGTACCCTTGTCTAAATTGCCTTCCTCCTCTGATTTGGTGCCATTGTTTTTCCAGCATGTGGTTCGTTTGCATGGCATTCCAGAGAACATCGTGTCGGACAGAGGTTCCCAGTGTGTTTTGAGGTTTTGGCGGTCCTTTTGTGCTAAGATGGGCATTGATTTGTCTTTTTCTTCGGCTTTCCATCCTCAGACTAATGGCCAAACCGAACGAACTAATCAGACTTTGGAAACATATCTGAGATGCTTTGTTTCTGCTGATCAGGATGATTGGGTGTCCTTCTTGCCTTTGGCTGAGTTCACCCTTAATAATCGGGCCAGCTTGGCTACTTTAGTTTCTCCTTTTTTCTGTAATTCTGGTTTCCATCCTCGATTCTCTTCAGGGCAGGTTGAGCCTTCGGACTGTCCTGGTGTGGATACGGTGGTGGACAGGTTGCAGCAGATTTGGACTCATGTGGTGGACAATTTGACATTGTCCCAGGAGAAGGCTCAACGTTTCGCTAACCACCGGCGCTGTGTTGGTCCCCGACTTCGTGTTGGGGATTTGGTTTGGTTGTCATCTCGTCATGTTCCTATGAAGGTTTCCTCTCCTAAGTTTAAGCCTCGTTTCATTGGGCCATATAAGATTTCTGAAGTTCTTAATCCTGTGTCATTTCATTTGGACCTTCCAGCTTCTTTTGCCATCCATAATGTGTTCCATAGGTCGTTGTTGCGGAGATACGTGGCGCCTATGGTTCCCTCCGTTGATCCTCCTGCCCCGCTGTTGGTCGAGGGGGAGTTGGAGTATGTGGTGGAGAAGATTTTGGATTCTCGTGTTTCGAGATGGAAACTCCAGTACCTGGTCAAGTGGAAGGGTTATGGTCAGGAAGATAATTCCTGGGTTTTTGCCTCTGATGTTCATGCTGCCGATCTAGTTCGTGCCTTTCATTTGGCTCATCCTGATCAGCCTGGGGGCTCTGGTGAGGGTTCGGTGACCCCTCCTCAAGGGGGGGGTACTGTTGTGAATTCTGTTGCCGAACTCCCTCCTGTGGTCGTGAATGGTACTTCGGCGAGTTCTGTCCATGGACTCCCTCTGGTGGCTGTGAGTGAAGCTGCTGCTTCTGAGGTTCCTTACACAGGTGACGTGGTTTATCCTTTGGTTGGCTGCTCTATTTAACTCCACTCAGATCGTTACTCCATGCCAGCTGTCAATGTTCCTGCATTAGTTCAGTTCGCTCTTGGATCTTTCTGGTTACCTGTCTTCTCCAGCAGAAGCTAAGTTCCTGATAGTTATTATTTGTTCATTTTTTCCTTGTCCAGCTGGTTATCATGATTTTGTCTTGCTAGCTGGAAGCTCTGGGATACAGAGTGGCATCTCCGCACCGTTAGTCGGTGCGGAGGTCTTTTTGCACACTCTGCGTGGTCTTTTGTAGTTTTTTGTGCTGACCGCAAAGATGCCTTTCCTATCCTCTGTCTGTTTAGTAAGACTGGCCTCCCTTTGCTGAAACCTGTTTCATTTCTGCGTTTGTGACTTTCATCTTTACTCACAGTCAATATATGTGGGGGGCTGCCTTTTCCTTTGGGGAATTTCTCTGAGGCAAGGTAGGCTTTATTTTCTATCTCTAGGGCTAGCTAGCTCTTAGGCTGTGAAGAGGCGTCTAGGGAGTGTCAGGAACGCTCCACGGCTATTTCTAGTTGTTGTGATAGGATTAGGGCCTGCGGTCAGCAGAGCTCCCACATCCCAGAGCTTGTCCTGTGTGAGTATAACTATCAGGTCGTGCCGGGTGCTCCTAACCACCAGGTCATAACATGCCGCATCCTGTCATGCCCATATTGCATGGTCTTCCTAAGACTCATAAGAAGAGTGTTTTTTCCCCCTATGCGACCCATAATTTCCAGCATTGGGTCTACCAATGAACACTTGGGCCAGTGGCTTGATTCTGTATTACAGCCCCTGGTATTCAGAATTCCGGGTCTTATTAAGGACACTAAGGATGTATTGAGTTCCTTATTATGTAAAAAATGGTCTTCTGAATTTAGTTGGCTTAGCTGTGATCTAACATCATTTTATACATGCATACCTCATGATTCAGCCATACAAGCTTTACAATTTCATTTGGATCGTTACAGTTCTTATTCACATGATTTAATTAATATTTTGCAAGTAACTTTTTTCCTTCTGATACATAATTTTTTTTCTTTTGACCAGAAATATTATTTACAGCACACAGGTGTGGCCATGGGTGCCAAATTCTCACCAATGTTAGCTAATTTAGTCATGGTCCTATGGGAATATTTTTTTCTTTTTACATCCACCAATCCTTTTACTTCGTACATCCATTGGTATGGCAGATACACTGACGAAACATTGATTGTGTGGTCGGGCGATGTGTCTGCCATACCGATGTTTGTTGACTACATTAATCATAATGATTATAATATTAAGTTCACCTTTGTTCATGACAGATCTATCATTTCTTTTTTTGATTTGGAGTTGACCGGCATTCCTGATCAATTCATTTCCACGAGAATGTATTCCAAACCCATCTCTGGCAATACAATTTTACGTGCCAATAGCAGCCATCCCAGGCACACAATAAAGTCAATTCCAGTGGATGAATTTACCAGGCTCAAACGCAATTGCAATAACAATGATCAGCTTAATAATGACTTAATTGGATCTTGCAAGAAATTCCATGATAGGGGGTATCCAAACTGGATGTTGAATCGTGCTTATAATATAGTCTCGAATAAAAATCAAAGTGATCTTGTTTCATCACATTCGAGTCATAAACCATGTAAGCAAACAAAAGAATTTTCTAGCAAGCCATTTGTATGCTTGCAATACAGTCCTCAATTTAATGCCATCAAAGCTATTATTAATAAATGTATGCCCATATTATATGAAGATCCCATTTTAGCTAAAATATTAGATGGAGGTTGTAATATTGTGGCAAGGCAAGCACCAACATTAGGTAACATATTGTCTCCTAGTTTATTTGTTTCTCAGAATAACAGTAGATTGGGTACTTGGTTAGACTGCAAAGGCAGCTATAAGTGCGGTGCAGTTAATTGCACTACGTGCAAACAAATGGTTGTCACTAAAGTGTTTCATGATTTTAACAATGCTAATTCTTTTAATATTCATGAATTCATTAATTGTAATACCAGATATGTTGTCTATAAAATAGATTGCAACGTTTGTCATAAATCGTGCATAGGTTACACTACCAGGAAATTAAAGACACGTATCACCGAACACTTATATCAGGGGTGTCAAACTGCATTCCTCAAGGGCTGCAACCAGGTCATGTTTTCAGGATTTCTTTGTACTACACACGTGATAATTTAATCACCTACACACATAATGATTGCAGCACCTTGTGCAATGCTAAGGAAATCTTGAAAACACGCATGGTTTGCGGCCCTCGAGGAATGCAGTTTGACACCCCTAACTTATATGACATTTCCAACAATAGGAACACTAATAACCATAATTTTCCTCTGCAGCCAAACACTTTATAGAGTCACATGCACGAAATATCAGTTCCCTAACAGTAACCGGTATCGAGAGAATAAAAAAACCTCCCCGCGGCGGCGATCTCGGCAGAGCTTTGCTCACATGTGAAGCATACTGGATTTTCAACATGGGGACAAGGTTTCCTGATGGGTTGAACAAATGCAATGAAATTATATTTTACTATTGAGCTATTTTGTCTTTGATGCATATGTATCATATTTGTGTTATTATTTGTATATTACTCTTTTCTGTATTTATTTGTATTTCTTATGATATTAATTAATTAATATTAATTAATTCCATTCAAGTATTCTATGTGCAATAGGACCTTATAACATGTGATCTTTTGGAGCTGCTGGATTGGCAGAGAGATTCCATTTATTCCTATTTGACAAAGACCTTTCCGGTCGAAACGCGTTGCCATACTCACTAAGGTCATCATGGTGTTGTCTGTATGGAGCATTGGACTATTGTGTTTTTAATGTTTTCATTAAAGTTTTTCTATTTTATTCTACCTGGAGCTGGAACATTTTTGTTCTTTCTACATCTTGAGGCAGGCAAGGTAGTCAGTGATAACGGAAGGAATTTTAAAGCTGCCATAGCCCTTTCAGAACTGAAACACATACCTTGCCTGGCTCACACCTTGAGCCTGGTGGTGCAGTGCTTCCTGAAAAATTATCTGTGGTTACCAGCCCTTCTCCTGAAGGTGCGAAGACTTTGCTCGCACATCCGCCGGTCGCCCGTACACTCCAGCCATATGCTGAACCATCAACGATCGTTGAAGCTTCCCCAGCACCACCTAATAATCGACATTGCAACAAGGTGGAGCTCCACACTGCACATGCTTCAGAGGCTGTGTGAACAGAGGCGTGCTGTAATGTATTTGTGGGAGGATACACATACATGGGCAGGCAGTTGGATGGCAGACATGGAGTTGTTGTCTGGTGTGCAGTGGTCGAAGCTCCAAGACCTCTGTCAAGTCCTTCAGTGTTTTGAGGAACACACATGGCTGATAAGCACAGACGACGCCATCATAAGCATGAGCATCACACTAATGCGTCTGCTGATGCAAAGTTTGATGCACATTAAGGAGCAGGCATCTGCGGCCAAGGAGGAGGGAAGCCATGATGACAGTCAGCCATTGTCTGCTCAGGGAACTCTCCTTGACGAGGAGGAAGATGGGGATGAATATTTATGGGAGGAGTATGCTTCTCAGGGGGCAATAGAAACTGGTGGCGTTGCAAGGTCAGGTACAGGGTTTTTGCGGTAGACAAGTGATATTGATTTGCAAGAAAGTGCTCCTCAACCCAGCACAAACAGTGAATTGACACCTGGAACATTGGCCCACATAGCTTATTATGCCTTGCGTATATTAAAAAGGGACCCCCGCATAATGTAAATGATGACCGATGACGATTACTGGTTGGCCCGCCTCCTGGATCCACGATATAAAGGGAAATTACAAAATATCATGCCACATGAGAACCTTGAGCAAATATTGGCTACCAAACAATCAACTCTTGTAGACCATTTGGTTCACGCAATCCCAGCACACAGCGGCGGTGATGGTGCTCACACGAGCTGTAGGGGTAAACATGACAGAGGTGTTAGAGGTGCACAAATCAGAAGTGGCGTTGGACAGATGGGTTCTATGACCAGGTTGTGGAGTGATTTTGCAATGACCGCAGACACGACCGGTACTGCTGCATCGATTCAAAGTGACAGGAGACAGCATTTGTCCAGTATGGTTACGAACTATTTTTCCTCCCTTATCGATGTTCTTCATCACAGGTCATTCCCCTTTGATTACTGGGCATCAAAAATAGACACCTGGCCTGAATTGGCAGATTATGCATTACAGGAGCTCGCTTGCCCAGCTGCTAGTGTGCTATCAGAAAGAGTCTTCAGTGCTGCTGGTTCAATACTGACCGAAAAAAGGACTCGTCTGGCCATCCGAAATGTTCGTGATCTAACCTTCATTAAAATGAACCAATCATGGATTTCAAAACATTTTGCCCCACCTTCCCCTGCTGACACGTAGCTTGCCTGAAAAATGTCTTGCTTTTGGCCTCCTCTTACTGACTGCTCCAATTCCTCCATTTGCAGCTGCTGAATGTCCACCATAGGCCATTTTTATACCTCACTAAATGGTCTGACTCCCCCCTCAGGAGTTTGCCTGGACAGGTGGGTGTGCCCACTTTTGGGAGACGGCACTGGCACAGGGCTTAGCTTTGTTCAATGGAGGACAGCTGTAATGAGAGGCGCAGACAGACTTAGTAGGCCTAAAATAAAAAAGTAGGCTAAAACCAGTTACCAAATTTGGTAACAGGAGTAAACAGGCGGCATAGCTAGGTACTGGGGTGGGCTCCACTGCTGAGTAGCAGACAGTGGTAGTAGGCACAAACTATTAACTGGTCTAAATGGAGGCCAGGGCCCCTTTATATTTTAGCTATCAACTATCATTTCAACAAATTTGTATTGGCAATGTCATTGAAGGATTTAACAGCACAGACTACACAGTGGTGGAGCAGGGAGAGGTAAGTATTGCAAGTGGTAGAGCACTGTTCGAGCTGGGGGGAACACTTTCTCATGAGTGGTGGTACTGGCACAGGGCCCCTCATATTACGACGGTGTGTCTGATGTTGGGTGTGCACCACCACCATCAGAGACACTTCATTGTACTATGTGGGACCCTGTGCCAGTGCCATCTCCCAAAAGTGGGCACACCCACCTGTCCAGGCAAACGGCACTAGCACGGGTGCTTGCATCAAGTGGTGACCACGGTCCTGTGGGGGGAGTCAGACCATTTATTGAGGTATAAAAATGGCCTATGGTGGACATTTAGCAGCTGCAAATGGAGGAATTGGAGCAGTCAGTAAGAGGAGGCCAAAAGCAAGATATTTTTCAGGCAAACTACGTGTCAACAGGGGAAGGTGAGGCAAAATAATTTGAAATCCATGATTGGTTCATTTTAATGAAGGTTAGATCATCAACATTTCGGGTAGCCAGACAAGTCCTTTTTTCGGTCAGTATTGAACCAGCAGCACTGAAGACTCTTTCTGATAGCACACTAGCAGCTGGGCAAGTGAGTTCCTGTATTGCATATTCTGCCAATTCAGGCCAGGTGTCTATTTTTGATGTCCAGTAATCAAAGGGGAATGACCTGTGAGGGAGAACATCGATAAGGGAGGAAAAATAGTTCGTAACCATACTGGACAAATGCTGTTTCCTGTCACTTTGAATCGATGCAGCAGTACCTGTCGTGTCTGTGGTCATTGCGAAATCACTCCACAACCTGGTCATAAAACCCCTCTGTCCAACGCCACTTCTTATTTGTGCACCTCTAACACCTCTGTTGCCCCCTACAGCTCACGTGAGAACCATCACCGCCACTGTGTGCTGGGAATGCCTGAACCAAACGGTCTACAAGTGTTGCTTGTTTGGTAGCCAATATTTGCTCAAGGTTCTCATGTGGCATGATATTTTGTAATTTCCCTTTATATCGTGGATCCAGGAAGCGGGCCAACCAGTAATCGTCATCGGACATCATTTTTATAATACAGGGGTCCCTTTTTAGGATACGCAAGGCATAATCAGCCATGTGGGCCAATGTTTCCGGTGTCAATTCAATGCTTGTGCTGGGTTGAGGAGCACTTTCTTGCAAATCAACATCACTTGTCTACCGCAAAAACCCTGTACCTGACCTTGCAACGCCACCAGTTTCTATTGCCCCCTGAGAAGCATCCTCTTCCCATAAATATTCATCCCCATCATCCTTCTCCTCCTCTTCTTCGTCTGCCACCTCGTCCAGGAGAGTTCCCTGATCAGACAATGGCTGACTGTCATCAAGGCTTCCCTCCTCCTTGCAGACGCCTGCTCCTTAATGTGCATCAAACTTTGCATCAGCAGACGCATTAGTGGGATGCTCATGCTTATGATGGTGTTGTCTGCACTTACCAGCCATGTGCATTCCTTAAAACACTGAAGGACTTGACAGAGGTCTTGGAGCTTCGACCACTGCACACCAGACAACTCCATGTCTGCCATCCAACTGCCTGCCCGTGTATGTGCATCCTCCCATAAATACATTACAGCACGCCTCTGTTCGCAAAGCCTCCGAAGCATGTGCAGTGTGGAGCTCCACCTTGTTGCAATGTCGATTATTAGGCGGTGCTGGGGAAGCTTCAGCGATCGCTGATGGTTCAGCATACGGCTGGAGTGTACGTGCGACCGGCGGATGTGCGAGCAAAGTCTTCACACCTTCAGGAGTAACCCCGGATAATTTTTCAGGAAGCACTGCACCACCAGGTTCAAGGTGTGAGCCAGGCAAGGAATGTGTTTCAGTTCTGAAAGGGCTATGGCTGCCATAAAATTCCTTCCGTTATCATTTACTACCTTGCCTGCCTCAAGATGTACACTGCCCAGCCATGACTGAGTTTCTTGCCGCAAGTACTCGGCCAGTACTTTTGTGGTGTGTCTGTTGTCACCCAAACACTTCATTTCCAACACAGCCTGCTGACTCTTAACACTAGCTGTTCCATAATGTGACACCTCGTGTGCAACACTGGCAGCTGCGGATGGAGTGGTTGGGCGACTGCGTTCTGTGGACGAGCTTTCACTTCTGGAGGAGGAGGGGTATCGAAAGCCTACTGCCAACTGTTTCTTAGACCGTGGGCTAGGCAGAACTGTCCCACTATGGCTGTCTCCTGTAGACCCTCCATCCACCACATTAACCCAGTGTGCCGTGATGGACACGTAACGTCCCTGACCATGCCTACTGGTCCATGCATCAGTTGTGAGGTGCACCTTTCTACTGACTGATAGCCTGAGTGCATGGACAATGCGGTCTTTGACATGCTGGTGGAGGGCTGGGATGGCTTTTCTCGCAAAGAAGTTTCGACTGAGTAGGTACTGCGTAGGCCATCAGGGCTTTGAAAGCTTCACTTTCAACCAAACGGTAAGGCATCATCTCTAACGAGATTAGTCTAGCAATGTGGGCGTTCAAACCCTGTGTATGCAGATGAGAGGATGAGTACTTCCTTTTCCTAACAAGAGTCTCTTGTAGGGTGAGCTGGACTGGAGAGCTGCATATGGTGGAACTAGCGGGGGTGGTGGACATGGCAGATTGAGAGAGGGTTGGTGATGGTATTCTTGATGTTGGCCTCCCTACAGTGTTTCCTACCAAGAACCTTGTGATTCCCTGACTGCTTTGGCCTTGCGACGATACCTCCACATTTGCTGTTGGTGGTGTCCTAACCGGTGGGCTTACAGTGAGGGAAGCAATGTAGCGTTGCTGACTTTCTTCATTCTGAGCGGGTGCACCAACGGTATGGGACGTTTGGTAGTTAGTCCAGGCTTGCAAGTGCATGCTGGTTACATGTCTACGCATGCACGTTGTATTTAAATTTTGGACATTCTTCCCTATGCTAAAGGTCTTTGAGCATTTCTTACAGATAACTTTACGCGGATCATTCGGATCTTGGTTAAAAATTTCCCACACTGCATTCTTCCTACTATCAAATACCTTTTCAGGTATTACACTCTGTTCTCCTTTCACCAGATGGCCACGCTGTCCTAAAAGTGTTTTTGGTTTTGTCAAACGTTTTTGGCCAGATACGGGCCAGCCAAATGAAAGCTGTTGCGAAGTAGATGCCTGCTGCGGATCATCCTCCTCTGCTTCAGAGCTACTGCCAGCGGCACCCTGTTCCCCCAATGGCTGCCAATCTGGGTCAACAACTGGGTCATCCATCACCACCTCTTCAATGTCATGTGCATCTTCCTCTGTGTCACCATGTAAGGCACTATAGCGTTTGGGACAGGGCACCATAGTCTCATCAGGGTCAGATTCTGGCTCAGAACACTGCGAGGGCAATGTAGTGATCTGAGTCAATGGAACAGCATACAATTCTAGCTATGGCTGTGCATCTGTGCACTCCATGTCTGATTCATCTTGTAATGGGCTGTTAACTATTTCCCTTTCTAACCCTGGCACGGTATGTGTAAAGAGCTCAATGGAGTAAACTGTAATGTCGCCTGCCGCATTCTTCACTTTTGCTTTGGATGAAGGACACAAGGAAGCGACTTGTTCCTGACCAGGGGGGAGCATCCACTGATGACTCGCTGCTTTTATATTTTGAACTTTCTGAAGAGGAGGTGAAAGAGCTAGAGGCAGAGTCAGCAAGGAAACCCAAAATGTTTTTTCTGCTGCTCCGGCTTTAAAAGCTGTTTTTCTACTCCCAGTTAAGGGAGCCTTCGAGGCCTTGTGTAGCCAGACAATGAAGCTGGCTCAACACCTCCAGCCTTAGGTGCTATTTTGCTTTTCCCACTACCACCAGATGCTCCACCACCACCACCATCAGTAGCAGCTGGCAACGACTGCCCATGGCCTCTTCCACCAGACTTCCTCATTTTTTGGGAATATCTAACCAAAATAACAACTGTTATATGTTACAGTAAAACAAGGTAGAAGGTGTATATAAATTGTTGTTAATTTAAATCTCACTTTTTTGGAGGAGAGACTGCGGAAAAAAACAGGCCCTGTGTATTACAGTACACAATGTAAGTGGCACAACGTGGCTGGCAGATATACGACAAACAGAACTCATGTATAGAAACTTGTTGTCAATTTAAATCTCACTTTTTTGGGGGGGAGACTGCGGAAAAAAGGCCCTGTGTATTACACTACACAATGTAAGTGGCAGAACGTGGCTGGCAGAAATACGACCAACAGGACTGACGTAAGAAACTTGTTGTCAATTTAAATCTCAATTTTTTTGGGGGGAGACTGCGGATAAAAACGGGTCCTGTGTATTACACTACACAATGTAAGTGGCACAACGTGGCTGGCAGATATATACGACAAACAGCACTGACGTGTAGAAACTTGTTGGCAATTTATATTTCACTTTTTTGGGGGAAGACTACAGCAAAAAACAGGCCCTGTGTATTACACTACACAATGTAAGAGGCAGAACGTGGCTGGCAGATATACGACCAACAGAACTAGCGTATAGAAACTTGTTAGCATTTTACATCTCACTTTTTTTTTGGGGGGGAGACTGCAGCAAAAAACAGGCCCTGTGTATTACACTACACAATGTAAGTAGCGGAACGTGGCTGGCAGCTATACGACAAACAGAACTGACAAATAGAAACTTTTTGGCAATTTAAATATCACTTTTTTGGGGGGGCGACTGTGGAAAAAAACAGGCCCTGTTTATTACACTACACAATGTAAGTGGCAGAACGTGGCTGGCACATATACGACAAACAGAACTGACGTATATAAACTTGTTGTCAATGTAAATCTCACTTTTTTGGAGGGGAGACTGCAGCAAAAAACAGGCCCTGTGTAATACACTACACAATGTAAGTGGCACAATGTGGCTGGCAGATATACAACAAGCAGAACTGACGTATAGAAGCTTGTTGGCAATTTAAATCTCACTTTTTTTTTGGGGGAGACTGCGGAAAAAAACAGGCCCTGTGTATTACACTATACAATGTAGGTGGCACATCGTGGCTGGCAGATATACGACCAACAGAACTGACGTATAGAAACTTGTTGGCAATTTAAATCTCACTTTTTTGGGGGGGAGACTGCAGCAAAAAAAACGGCCCTGTGTATTACACTACACAATGTAAGTGGCACATCGTGGCTGGCAGATATACGACCAACAGAACTAACGTATAGAAACTTGTTGGCATTTTACATCTCACTTTTTTTGGGGGGGAGACTGCAGCAAAAAACAGGCCCTGTGTATTACACTACACAATGTAAGTGGCATAATGTGGCTGGCAGATGTACGACAAACAGAACTGACATATAGAAGCTTGTTGGCAATTTAAATCTCACTTTTTTGGGGGGAGACTGCAGCAAAAAACAGGCCCTGTGTATTACACTACACAATGTAAGTGGCACATCGTGGCTGGCAGATATACGACCAACAGAACTAACGTATAGAAACTTGTTGGCATTTTACATCTCACTTTTTTTTGGGGGGAGACTGCAGCAAAAAACAGGCCCTGTGTATTACACTACACAACGTAAGTGGCAGAACGTGGCTGGCAGATATACGACAAACAGAACTGACATATAGAAACTTGTTGTCAATTTAAATCTCACTTTTTTTGGGGGGAGACTGCGGAAAAAAGCAAGCCTTGTGTATTACACTACACAATGTAAGTGGCACATCGTGGCTGGCAGATATGCGACAAACAGAACTGACGTATAGAAACTTGTTGGCAATTTAAATCTCCCCTTTTTGGGGTGGAGACTGGAGATAAAAACAGGCCCTGTGTATTACGATACACAATGTAAGTGGCAGAATGTGGCTGGCAGATATACGACAAACAGAATTGACGTATAGAAGCTTGTTGGCAATTTAAATCTCACTTTTTTGGGGGGAGACTGAGGCAAAAAACAGGCCCTGTGTATTACACTACACAATGTAAGTGGCAGATCGTGGCTGGCAGATATACAACAAACAGAACTGACGTATAGAAACTTGTTGTCAATTTAAATCTCACTTTTTTGGGGGGGAGACTGCGGAAAAAAGCAAGCCTTGTGTATTACACTACACAATGTAAGTGGCACATCGTGGCTGGCAGATATGCGACAAACAGAACTGACGTATAGAAACTTGTTGGCAATTTAAATCTCCCCTTTTTGGGGTGGAGACTGGAGATAAAAACAGGCCCTGTGTATTACGATACACAATGTAAGTGGCAGAATGTGGCTGGCAGATATACGACAAACAGAATTGACGTATAGAAGCTTGTTGGCAATTTAAATCTCACTTTTTTGGGGGGAGACTGAGGCAAAAAACAGGCCCTGTGTATTACACTACACAATGTAAGTGGCAGATCGTGGCTGGCAGATATACAACAAACAGAACTGACGTATAGAAACTTGTTGTCAATTTAAATCTCACTTTTTTGGGGGGGAGACTGCGGAAAAAAGCAAGCCTTGTGTATTACACTACACAATGTAAGTGGCACATCGTGGCTGGCAGATATGCGACAAACAGAACTGACGTATAGAAACTTGTTGGCAATTTAAATCTCCCCTTTTTGGGGTGGAGACTGGAGATAAAAACAGGCCCTGTGTATTACGCTACACAATGTAAGTGGCAGAATGTGGCTGGCAGATATACGACAAACAGAATTGACGTATAGAAGCTTGTTGGCAATTTAAATCTCACTTTTTTGGGGGGAGACTGAGGCAAAAAACAGGCCCTGTGTATTACACTACACAATGTAAGTGGCAGAACGTGGCTGGCAGATATACGACAAACAGAACTGACGTATAGAAACTTGTTGTCAATTTAAATCTCACTTTTTTGGGAGGAGACTGCAGCAAAAAACAGGCCCTGTGTTTTACACTACACAATGTAAGTGGCAGAACGTGGCTGGCAGATATACGACCAACAGAACTGACGTATATAAACTTGTTGTCAACGTAAATCTCACTTTATTGGAGGGGAGACTGCAGCAAAAAACAGGCCCTGTGTATTACACTACACAATGTAAGTGGCACAACGTGGCTGGCAGATATACAACAAGCAGAACTGACGTATAGAAGCTTGTTGGCAATTTAAATCTCACTTTTTTGGGGGGAGACTGCGGAAAAAACAGGCCCTGTGTATTACACTATACAATGTAGGTGGCACAACGTGGCTGGCAGATATACGACAAACAGAACTGACATACAGAAACTTGTTGTCAATGTAAATCTCACTTTTTTGGGGGGAGGCTGCAGCAAAAAAACGGCCCTGTGTATTACACTACACAATGTAAGTAGCACAACGTGGCTGGCAGATATACGACAAAAAGAACTGATGTATAGAAGCTTTTTGGCAATTTAAAAATTTAAATCTCACTTTTTTTGGGGGGAGACTGCAGAAAAAAAGACCCTGTGTATTACACTACACAATGTAAGTGGCACAACATGGCTGGCAGATATACGACAAACAGAACTGACATACAGAAACTTGTCAATTTAAATCTCACTTTTTTGGGGGGGAGACTGCGGAAAAAAACAGGTCCTGTGTATTACACTACACAATGTAAGTGGCAGAACGTGGCTGGCAGATATACGACTAAGAGAACTGACGTATATAAAATTGTTGTCAATGTAAATCTCAATTTTTTTGGGGGGAGACTGCAGCAAAAAACAGGCACTGTGAATTACACTACACAAGGTAAGTGGCACAATGTGGCTGGCAGATATACCACAAACAGAACTGGAGTATAGAAACTTGTTGTCAATGTAAATCTCACTTTTTTGGGAAGGAGACTGCAGCAAAAATCAGGCCCTGTGTATTACACTGCACAATGTAAGTGGCACAACGTGGCTCGCAGATATACGACCAACAGAACTGACGCATAGAAGCTTGTTAATTTAAATCTCATTTTTTTGGGGGGGAGACTGCAGAAAAAAAGACCCTGTGTATTACACTACACAATGTAAGTGGCAGAACGTCGCTAGCAGATATACGACAAACAGAACTGACATATGGAAACTTCTTGTCAATTTAAATCTCACTTTTTTTTGGGGGGGAGACTGTGGAAAAAAACAGGCCCTGTGTATTACACTACACAATATAAGTGGCACAACGTGGCTGGCAGATATACGACCAACAGAACTGACGAATAGAAATTTGTTGTCAATGTAAATCTCACTTTTTGGGGGGGAGACTGCAGCAAAAATCAGGCCCTGTGTATTACACTGCACAATGTAAGTGGCACAACGTGGCTCGCAGATATACGACCAACAGAACTGACGCATAGAAGCTTGTTAATTTAAATCTCACTTTTTTGGGGGGAGACTGCAGCAAAAAACAGGCCCTGTGTATTACACTACACAATGTAAGTGGCAGAACGTGGCTGGCAGATATATTAAAAAATACAAGGGCTGTAATATAATTTCAATCTTCCTACAATGATCAAAGGATGAGTATGGCAGCAATAAAAAGGACTGCTGCATACAAAAGTGTGGTCAAAGAAACAAGAGAATTGTGCAGAAAGGAGCAACAGGATTTTTGCTTTTAAAAAAGCTGTTGGTTTGCACAGCGGCGTACAAACAGTAATGCAGCTATTAAGGAACCTTATAGGGCAGCCTAATAAGCTACAGAGCTGATGCACAAAAAAAAAACTCCACTGTCCCTGCAGTTTCGGGGTTAATCTTCCCTCCCTAACTATATCCCTTCTTCTGATGAAGCTGCAGCAACCTCTCCCTATGCTAAGATTGGCAGAAGTAAGATGGCGGTCGGCGTGCATGCCCCTTTATAGCCCCTGTGACGCCGCAGAAAGCAAGCCAATCACTGTAATGCCCTTCTCTAAGATGGTGGGGACCGAGACCTATGTCACCATGCTGCCCACACTCTGCATCCGCCTTCATTGGATGAGAAATGGCGCTGAAATCGTCATATGAAACGCGACTTTGGCATGAAGATCGCCAACCTCATGGCCGATCCCACACTAGGATCGGGTCGGGTTTCACGAAACCCGACTTTGCAAAAATCGGCAATTTTTGAAATTGTCCAATCCATTTCGCTCAACCCTATTCACAACCACTGAGTGGGCCACTATGAAGGACATCTGGCAGGTTTTGCATGCCTTCGATGATTCCACGCGGATGGCGAGTGCAGATGATGCACTAGTCAGCATGACTATCCCGCTTATGTGCCTGCTTGAAAAAACACTGCAAGAGCTAAGGGATGAGGTTGTGGAAGAGGTGGAGTCACAAATGCCATCTGCTTCTGGGCAGTCTGCGAAATGTGGTTCCTCACAAAGGCCTAGGCAGGGGACACTTTGTGAGTAGGATGATGAGTCAGTGGAGGAGGAAGACATCTGTCCAGAGGAGGGAGTTACACAATGCTCCAGTAGTCAGTAAGTAGAGCGAGGGAGGGGTGATGCAGAGCAGGCAGAGATCACGCCTCAAGCAGAGGACAGCGTTTCTTGGCCAGTTGGCAGTCTGCAGCACATGGTTGATTTCATGCTGCAGAGCCTGAGAAACGATCGCAGCATCGCCCATATTTTCAACATGGCTGATTATTGGGTGTACACCCTCCTAGATCCTCGGTACCGGGACAACTTACAAAGCCTCATAACACCATTGAACTGGGAGCGTAAAATTCGAGAGTACCAAAACACACTGGTGCATTCCATCATCTTCTCCAGTCCAACCGAGAGCAGTGCTGCTAGTGCTTTACAAAGCAGCTCAGTGCGTCAAGGCAGTGGAGGAAGCTCTGCACAAATAGGGAGCAGATGCAGTGCCTCAGCACAAGGTAAGACCAGTATGGCCCAAATGTGGCAAAGTTTTGTGTGCCTGCCACAAATGTCTACACCATCAAAGATGGCTCCAGTCAGCAGGAGGCAACGTTTCTATCAGATGGTGACAGACTACATGTCTTGCCCTCTCACTGTACTCCCAGATGGCTCTCCCCCTTAAAGTTTTGGGTCTCTTAGCTAGATACATGGCCAGCGCTTAGCCAGTATGCATTGGAGATGCTGCCTTGCCCTTCTGCTATTGTATTATCGGAAAGCATCTTTAGTGCCGCAGATGGTGTGCTAACAGACTGTCGCATGTGACTATCCTCCGATAACATTGACCGGCTTACTTTTCTGAAAATGAAAAAGGCCTGGATCTCGCAGGAATTTGCCACTCCTCTTCCAGATTAAATAATTGGTTGGCAACAGTATCCAGGTCTCCTGTTGTGTTCATGTTTCTACCACCTGAACTGTAATCGCTGGGCTCCAACACCGCCAGTTGCTGCTCAGAAGTGTCATCTGCACAGTCAACACTTGCTGCTATCTTATTGGGTTTCAGTAATGTCAGCTGATCCCCAGCTGTGTATCCGGTAATTTATACTGCTCCGTCCACACTCACACTATAACTGATATTAAACTAGCTAAAATTAGGCCTCTGCCTACATTCTACTTCTCATGGATTCCCTGGGCTCCACCACTGCCAGTTGCTGCTCGGAAGTGCCGTCTGCACACAGAAAAACACTAGCTCCTGTGTTAGTGGGGTTCAGTAACGTCAGCTGCTCCCCTGCTGTGTGTTCAGTAATGTCTCCTGCTCCCTCAACATTCACATTACATCAGATATTAAACTTGCTCCAATTAGGCCTCGGCCTACAACCTGATTGACCCTGGGCTCCAACACCGCCAGTTGCTGCTCCTAAGTGCCGTCTGCACAATCAGCACTTGCTGCAGTGTTACTGGGTTTTAGTAATGTCAGCTGATCCCCAGCTGTGTATCCGGCAATTTCTCCTCCGTCCACACTCACACTACAACTGATATTAAACTAGCTCAAATTAGGCCTCTGCCTACACTCTGCTTCTCCTGGATACCCTGGGCTCCAACACTGCCAGTTGCTGCTCGGAAGTGCCGTCAGCATAGAGAAAAACACTAGCTCCTGTGTTAGTGGGGATCAGTAATGTCAGCTGTTCCCCTGCTGTGTGTCCGGCAATGTCTCCTGCTCCCTCCATATTCATCTTACATCAGATATTAAACTTGCTCCAATTAGGCCTCGGCCTACACCCTGATTGACCCTGGGCTCCAACACCGCCAGTTGCTGCTCGGAAGTGCTGTCTGCACAGTCAACAGTAGCTCCTCTGTTATTGGGGTTTAGTATCACCAACTGCTCCCCTGCTGTGTGTGCAGCAATTTCTCCACTCAGTTTCTAGCATTGATCCTGGGCTCCAACACCGCCAGTTGCTGCCAGGAAGTGCTGTCTGCACAGTCAACAGTTGCTCCTCTGTTATTGGGGTTCAGTAATGGCAGCTGCTCGCCTGCTGTGTGTGCGGCAATTTCTCCTCTCAGTTTCTAGCATTAACCCTGGGCTCAAACACCACGAGTTGCTGCTCGGAAGATCTGTCTGCACAGTCAACAGTTGCTCCTCTGTTATTGGGGTTCAGTAACGCCAGCTGCTCCCCTGCTGTGTGTGCAGCGATTTCTCCACTCAGTTTCAAGCATTGACCCTGGGCTACAACACTGCCAGTTGCTGCCCGGAAGTGCTGTCTGCACAGTCAACAGTTGCCCCTCTGTTATTGGAGTTCATTAATGCGTAGCTGCTCCCCTGCTGTGTGTGCGGCAATTTCTCCACTCAGTTTCTAGCATTGGCTCCAACACCGCCAGTTGCTACTCGGAAGTGCTGTCTGCACAGTCAACACCTGCTCCAGTGTTATTGGGGTTCAGTAACGTCCGCTGATCCCCAGCTGTGTATCTGGCAATTGCTCCTGCTCCCTCCACACTCACACAACTACAGATTAGAAACTTGCTCAGATTAGGCCTCGGTCTACACTTTGTTTCTCCTGTAATCCCTGGGCTCCAACACCGCCAGTTGTTGCTCAGAAGTGTCTTTGGCACGGGTACTCCCTCCTGCCCAGCCTGGTTCCAGCACGCCAGTTGTTTCTGGGTAGTGTCTTGGTCACTTTGCCTCCAATACGTTGTCCTTTCGGGTTGTGGTCAGGTTAGCCAACTCTATGGTGCCTGCAGTTTAGGTGCTTCCTATGAGGGCTGCGGGAATTGGCAATCAAGGCTGGTTCGGTAGTGCCAATAGGAGCAGCTCCCCCTGTAGGACTGTGAGTTTTCGGTAACTACGGCCGGTTCGCGGCCTAGCAATTTTTTTTTTCCTGTGCACCTTCTGCTGCCTATCTGAGTTCCAGCACCATTAGCTGGTTCTTTGGAAGACAATCTTGAAAAGGTCCCCCTGGTTCCAGCACCGTCAGCTGGTCCCAGGCAGAGCCTTTGGCTTAGGTGCCTCCTTCTGGGTATCCGAGTTCCACCAACATCTGGTGGTCCTTGGTAGTGCTTTCTGGCACGGGTACCTCCTACTTAGTAACCGGGTTCCAGTACCGTCAGCTGGTCCTCGGTGGTTCCATTGGCTCTTATACCTTCTGCTACCCATCCGGGTTCCAGTACCGTTAGCTGGTTCTCGGCAATGTCTTTTGATTTTGTATCTTCTGCTCCCCATCCTGGTTCCAGTACTGTCAGCTGGTTCCAGGCAGAGCCTTTGGATTAGGTTCCTCCTTCTGGATATCCGAGTTCCACCAACGTCTGGTGTCCTTGGTAGTGCTTTCTGGCACGGGTACCTCCTGCTTAGTAACCGGGTTCCAGTACCGTCAGCTGATCCTCGATAGTTCCATTGGCTCTTGTACCTTCGGCTACCCATCCTGGTTCCAGCACCACCAGCTTTTTCCCAGCAGTGTCTTTGGCACGGGTACTCCCGCCTACCCAGCCTGATTCCAGTACGCCAGCTGTTTCCGGGTATAAATATATCTAATTTGGCCTGCACCCTAAATTTAGATCGGGGTGCTGGTGAGACAGACCGTAAGGTCTAAGATCAATATTATTGAACTCCACCGCAGCTGTTTCCGGGTAGTCTCAAGGTCACTTTGCCTCCAATAAGTTGTCTTGTTGGGGTGCGGTTGGGTTAGCCAACTTTATGGTGCCTGCAGTTTAGGTGATTCCTAAGTGGGCTGCGGGAACTGGCAATAAAGGCTGGCTCTGTAGTGCCAATAGGACAAGTTAGCCCTGTAGAACTGTGGGTTTTCGGCAACTACGGCTGGCTCGCGGCCTAGCAATTTTTTTTCCTGTGGATCTTCTGCTGCCTATCTGAGTTCCAGCACCATTAGCTGGTTCTTTGGAAGACAGTCTTGAATAGGTCCCCCTGGATCCAGTACCATCAGCTGGTTCCAGGCAGAGCCTTTGGCATAGGTGCCTACTTTTGGGTATCCGAGTTCCACCAACGTCTGGTGGTCCTTGGTAGTGCTTTGTGGCATGGGTACCTCCTGCTTAGTAACTCGGTTCCAGTACTGTCAGCTGGTCCTTGGTAGTTCCATTGGCTCTTGTACCTTCGGCTACTCATCCGGGTTCCAGCACTGCCAGCTGTTTCCCGGCAGTTTCTTTGGCACGGGTCCTACTTCTTAATCAGCCTGGTTCCAGCACGCCAGCTGTTTCTGGATATGGTCAAGGTCACTTTGCCTCCAATACGTTGTCCTGTCGGGTTGCGGTCGGGTTAGCCAACTCTATGGTGCCTGCAGTTTAGGTTTCTTCCTATGTGGGCTATGGGAACTTGCAATCGAGGCTGGTTCGGTAGTGCCAATAGGACAAGCTCCCCCTGTAGAACTGTGGGTTTTCGGTAACTATGGCCGGCTCATGACCTAGCAATTTTTTTTCCTGTGGACCTTCTGCTGCCTATCTGAGTTCCAGCACCATTAGCTGGTAATTTTGAAGACAATCTTGAATAGGTCCCCCTGGTTCCAGTACCATCAGCTGGTTCCAGGCAGAGCCTTTGGCTTAGGTGCCTACTTCTGGGTATCCGAGTTCCACCAACATCTGGTGGTCCTTGGTAGTGCTTTCTGGGACGAGTACCTCCTGCTTAGTTACCGGGTTCCAGTACCGTCAGCTGGTCCTCGGTAGTTCCATTGGCTCTTGTACCTTCTGCTACCCATCCGGGTTCCAGTACCGTCAGCTCGTTCTCGGCAGTGTCTCTTGCTCTTTTACCTTCTGCTACCCATCCTGGTTCCAGTACCATCAGCTGGATCCAGGCAGATCCTTTGGCTTTGGTGCCTCCTCAGTATCCGAGTTCCACCAACATTTGGTGGTCCTTGGTAGTGCTTTCTGGCAAGGGTGCCTCCTGCTTAGTAACCGGGTTCCAGTACTGTCAGCTGGTCCTCGGTAGTTCCATTGGCTCTTGTACCTTCTGCTCCCCATCCTGGTTCCATTGCCGTCAGCTAGTTCTAGGCAGAGCCTTTGGCTTAGGTGCCTCCTTCTCAGTATCCAAGTTCCACCAACGTCTGGTGGTCCTTGGTAGGCTTTCTGCATGGGTATCTCCTGCTTAGTAATTGGGTTCCAGTACCGTCAGCTGGTCCTCTGTAGTTCCATTGGCTCTTGTACCTTCGCGTAGCCATCCGGGTTCCAGTACCGTCAGCTGGATCTCAGCAGTTCCTTAGCCTTCTTGTACCTTCTGCTACATTTCCAAGTTCAAGACTCTAAATACAACGACCCTGAAGACCACCCCGAAGAAGACAACGACCCCGGAGATAATAACCCCGGAGACAATGACCCTGGAGACGACGACCCTGGAGACGACGACTGTTGTGAATTCTGTTGTCGAGCTCCCTCCTGTGGTCATGAATGGTACTTCGGTGAGTTCGGTCTGTGGGCTCCCTCTGGTGGCTGTGAGTGGAGCTGCTGCTTCTGAAGTTCCTTACACAAGTGACGTGGTTTATCCTTTGGTTGGCTTCTCTATTTAACTCCACTCAGATCGTTTCTCCATGCCAGCTGTCAATGTTTTTGCATTGGTTCAGTTCGCTCCTGGATCTGTCTGGTGTCCTGTCTTCTCCTGCAGGAGCTAAGTTCCTGATTGTTATTATTGTTCTTGTTTCTTTGTCCAGCTGGTTATCTTGATTTTGTCTTGCTAGCTGGAAGCTCTGGGATGCAGGGTGGCACCCCCGCACCTTGAGTCGGTGCGGAGGACCCTTTTGCACACTCTGTGTGGTCTTTTGTAGGTTTTTGTGCTGACCGCAAAGATTGCTTTCCTATCCTCTGTCTATTTAGTTAGTCGTGCCTCCCTTTGCTGAAACCTATCTCTTTTCTGCGTTTGTGACTTTCATCTTTACTCACAGTCATTACATGTGGGGGGCTGCCTATTCCTTTGGGGAATTTCTCTGAGGCAAGGTAGGCTTTATTTTCTTCTCTAGGGCTAGCTAGCGCTTAGGCTGTGACGAGGCGCCTAGGGAGCGTCAGGAGCGCTCCATGGCTATTTCTAGTGTGTGCGATAGGATTAGGGCTTGCGGTCAGCAGAGCTCCCACATCCCAGAGCTCGTCCTGTATGAGTTTAACTATCAGGTCGGGTGCTCCTAACCACCAGGTCATAACAGTACAGCTGGCCCAAAGTATTAATGCATCTCAATAGAGGGATAAGAGAAGTTCTGAGACCATTTTTTTTTTCTTTGCACTGTGTTTTGTCTTTCTTTTCCCCTAGACCTTTGGGTGGTTCAGGACACAGGTGTAGAGATAAACATTCAAGGTCTGTCCTCTTGTGTGGATCATCTCACTGCAAGGTACAAAACATTCAAGATTTTGTGGTTCAGAATCCGATGTTAGAGCCTAGAATTCCTACTCCTGATTTATTTTCTGGAAATAGATCTAAGTTTCTGAATTTCAAAAATAATTGTAAACTGTTTCTAGCTTTGAAACGACGCTCCTCTGGTGACCCCGCTCAACAAGTAAAAATCATTATTTCTTTATTACGTGGTGCCCCTCAAGACTGGGCATTTTCCCTTGCGCCAGGAGATCCGGCATTGCGTGATGTTGATGCGTTTTTTCTGGCGCTAGGATTGCTTTATGATGAACCAAATTCTGTGGATCAGGCAGAGAAAATTTTGCTGGCTTTGTGTCAGGGTCAGGATGAGGCGGAGGTGTACTGTCAGAAGTTTAGAAAGTGGTCTGTGCTTACTCAGTGGAATGAATGTGCCCTGGCGGCAATTTTCAGAAAGGGTCTTTCTGAAGCCCTTAAGGATGTCATGGTGGGATTTCCCACACCTGCTGGTCTGAATGAGTCTATGTCATTGGCCATTCAGATCGATCGGCGCTTGCATGAGCGCAAAGCTGTGCACCATTTGGCGGTGTTCTCTGAGAATATGCCTGAGCCTATGCAGTGTGATAGAACTTTGACCAGAGCTGAACGGCAAGAACACAGACGTCGGAATGGACTGTGTTTTTACTGTGGTGACTCCACTCATGCTATCTCCGATTGTCCTAAGCGCACTAAGCGGTTTGCTAGGTCTGCCACCATTGGTACGGTACAGTCAAAATTTCTTTTGTCCGTTACTCTGATTTTCTCTCTGTTGTCATATTCTGTTATGGCATTTGTGGATTCAGGTGCTGCCCTGAATTTGATGGACTTGGAGTTTGCCAGGCTGTGGTTTTTCCTTGGAGCCCTTGCAGCATCCTATTCCATTGAGAGGAATTGATGCTACGCCTTTGGCCAAGAATAAACCTCAATACTGGATGCAATTGACCATGTGCATGGCTCCTGCACATCAGGAGGATATTCGCTTTTTGGTGTTGCATAATCTGCATGATGTGGTCGTTTTGGGGTTGCCATGGCTACAGGTCCATAATCCAGTGTTGGATTGGAGATCTGTGTCTGTGTCCAGCTGGGGTTGTCAAGGGGTACATGGTGATGTTCCATTGTTGTCAATTTCGCCTTCCACTCCTTCTGAAGTCCCTGAGTTTTTATCAGATTACCGGGATGTATTTGAGGAGCCCAAATACGGTGCCCTACCTCCTCATAGGGACTGCGATTGTGCTATTAATTTGATTCCCGGTAGTAAGTTTCCTAAGGGCCGACTGTTTAATCTATCTGTGCCAGAGCATGCTGCTATGCGGAGTTATATAAAGGAATCCTTGGAGAAGGGTCATATTCGCCCGTCGTCGTCACCATTGAGAGCAGGGTTCTTTTTTGTGGCCAAGAAGGATGGCTCTTTAAGACCTTGTATTGATTACCGCCTTCTTAATAAGATCACAGTCAAATTTCAGTATCCTTTGCCGCTGATGTCTGATCTGTTTGCTCGAATTAAGGGGGCTAGTTGGTTCACCAAGATAGATCTTCGAGGGGCGTATAATCTGGTGCGAATTAAACAGGGCGATGAATGGAAAACAGCATTTAATACGCCCGAGGGCCATTTTGAGTACCTGGTTATGCCATTCGGGCTTTCTAATGCTCCATCTGTGTTTCAGTCCTTTATGCATGACATCTTCCGAGAGTACCTGGATAGATTCATGATTGTATATTTGGATGACATTTTGGTCTTTTCGGATGATTGGGAGTCTCATGTGAAGCAGGTCAGAATGGTGTTCCAGGTTCTTCGTGCTAATTCCTTGTTTGTGAAGGGGTCTAAGTGTCTCTTTGGAGTTCAGAAGGTTTCATTTTTGGGTTTCGTTTTTTCAAAAAAAGAGAAATGTCCATCTTCACCGAGTCCGTAAAAAGGCGATTTCTTTATTAAACTTTAAACATGGAGGATACAGACTTCAGCACAACCATATGGGTAAGAATCTCAACGCGTTTCTGGAGACTAGGCTCCCTTAATCATGTCCATGTCATTTTTTCCCCTTCTACTATCGAGATGGACCCTGTTAAGGTCCAGGCCATTTATGATTGGACTCAGCCGACATCTGTGAAGAGCCTACAGAAGTTCCTGGGCTTTGCTAATTTTTACCGTCGCTTCATCGCTAATTTTTCTAGTGTTGCTAAACTGTTGACTGATTTGACCAAGAAAGGTGCTGATGTGGTCAATTGGTCCTCTGCGGCTGTAGAGGCTTTTCAGGAGTTGAAGCGTCGTTTTTCTTCTGCCCCTGTGCTGTGCCAGCCAGATGTTTCGCTTCCGTTTCAGGTCGAGGTTGATGCTTCTGAGATTGGAGCAGGGGCTGTTTTGTCGCAAAGAAGTTCTGATGGCTCGGTGATGAAACCATGTGCCTTCTTTTCTAGAAAATTCTCGCCTGCTGAGCGCAATTATGATGTTGGCAATGGAGAGATGTTGGCCATGAAATGGGCATTCGAGGAGTGGCGACATTGGCTTGAAGGAGCTAAACATCGCGTGGTGGTCTTGACGGATCACAAGAATTTGACTTATCTCGAGTCTGCCAAACGGTTGAATCCTAGACAGGCTCGATGGTCGCTCTTTTTCTCCCATTTTGATTTTGTGGTTTCATACCTTCCGGGATCTAAGAATGTGAAGGCTGATGCCCTGTCAAGGAGTTTTGTGCCTGACTCTCCGGGTGTTCCGGAGCCGGCGGGTATTCTTAAAGAGGGGGTAATTATGTCTGTCATCTCCCCTGATTTGCGGCGCGTGCTGCAGAAGTTTCAGGCTGATAGACCTGACCGTTGTCCTACGGAGAAACTGTTTGTCCCTGATAGATGGACTAGTAGAGTTATCTCTGAGGTTCATTGTTCGGTGTTGGCTGGTCATCCTGGAATCTTTGGTACCAGAGATTTTGTGGCTAGATCCTTTTGGTGGCCTTCTTTGTCACAGGATGTGCGTTCTTTTGTGCAGTCCTGTGGGACTTGTGCTCGGGCTAAGCCCTGCTGTTCTCGTGCCAGTGGGTTGCTTTTGCCCTTGCCGGTCCCAAAGAGGCCCTGGATGCATATTTCCATGGATTTTATTTCTGATCTCCCTGTTTCTCAAAGGATGTCGGTCATTTGAGTGGTTTGTGATCGCTTCTCTAAGATGGTCCATTTGGTACCTTTGTCTAAATTGCCTTCCTCCTCTGATTTGGTGCCATTGTTTTTCCAGCATGTGGTTCGTTTGCATGGCATTCCGGAGAACATCGTCTCGGACAGGGGTTCCCAGTTTGTTTCAAGGTTTTGGCGGTCCTTTTGTGCTAAGATGGGCATTGATTTGTCTTTTTCTTCGGCTTTCCATCCTCAGACTAATGGCCAAACCGAACTAACTAATCAGACTTTGGAGACATATCTGAGATGCTTTGTTTCTGCTGATCAGGATGATTGGGTGTCCTTTTTGCCTTTGGCTGAGTTCGCCCTAAATAATCGGGCCAGCTTGGCTACTTTGGTTTCTCCTTTTTTCTGCAATTCTGGTTTCCATCCTCGTTTCTCTTCGGGGCAGGTTGAGCCTTCGGACTGTCCTGGTGTGGATACTGTGGTGGACAGGTTGCAGCAGATTTGGACTCATGTGGTGGACAATTTGACATTGTCCCAGGAGAAGGCTCAACGTTAAGCTAACCGCCGGCGCTGTGTTGGTCCCCGACTTCGTGTTGGGGATTTGGTTTGGTTGTCATCTCGTCATGTTCCTATGAAGGTTTCCTCTCCTAAGTTTAAGAAAAAACCAAAAAACTAACGCAAGACCTAAAACAATATATTTTAATATAATAATTAAAAAGAAAAAAATGACAAAAATATCAAAAAGACCAATAGGAGGGATCCTACGGGAAAATCGGGTACTCTGGTATAAAAAATGCCAGAAAAAATATAAATACAAATATATGGGAAAGGGCTAGGGAAGATAGATGTGCCTATCCCTACTAAATTCCCTTCCTGACAGCGGAGGTTGGCACCCTGGGATACGATATGGCGCCCCCGCTCAACGTAGACTGTCCCTAATGTCCCTAAAAAGGAATCCCTCAAAAACAAAGCCACCACCAACAATAACACCACCAAAACAAAACAAGAAAAAAAGTGTTAAATTAAAAATGCTGCTAAATTCTGGCTAAAGATGCACTAAAGACAAAATGCAAAATTGGTAAACTCTGGCCTCTAATGTGAGCTAGAGAGTAAATAGGCAGAACACTCTGGCAAGTATAATGATACGTGGTCGATAGTATAAGACACCACAGAAACCTCTTAGAGTGCGTGGTGCAAGATGTTGGGCACCACAAGCAAAAAAAAAAAAAAAAAAAAGATAATGGATAAGTATACGTAAATTATAATACCCTCATACCACCACTGCAATATAGAGAGAGATTGGTATTATCCTCATGTGTACTTTTTAGTACTTAGATAGGTCAAAAAAAAAAAAAAAAAAATAAAAAAATACAGAATGCAGATCTGATAGCATAATCATCTGACAGAGTGTAAAGAGATTGGTGTGCTCTCCACGCTCACCGTAAATTCCTCTCGTGGTACTGTAACGTCTATCTGACTCAAATCAATTAGGCCAAGTACTTGGATAATGTGCTCAGAGATCAATTATAGATAGATAATAGATATTTTATTTTATTGGCATTACCTGCCATACATAAACACGGAGGTTTGATGTTGTAGCCGAGCTTTCAGGGCTCATTAATGAGCGTACCTTATAGTCCAGTAACTCTTTCAACACTCAGCATAATTAGCCCGAGTAGTTAGATATCAAGATATTAATTAATGAGTTACCAGTGCAGGTTAAATAACCTCGTGGCACCAAACAGAAAACAAAAAACAAAAAACAGAAAAAGAGTATCCTTGCCAGAGTAAAGAATATATATATATAAAACATGAGCAGTGGCATAAACACCTGAAATGTATATCAATCACTTGGTCATATGGGCTTTGTTAGGTGAACATAGAAAACATCCCCGCAAAGATAAGAAAAGAATGTTTCTGTTAATACAGTACTCGTATGGCTTACATGCCCAGAGAAAGCAAATAGTGACCCACTCAAGAAGACCCATGGGTCTCCTGCCCACAAAAGACCGTTTTTCCTTCAAATGAAGGTATATTTAGTAGGTAGAACCCTAGACGATATTAATTGTCACTCTGTCAGGGCCAATACAAAGACCACAGTGAAGTGAAATCCAGGTGTTATTCAAGTTGTGCCTAATAGCCCATATCAACGCCAGCCAGACAGCATAAACATGTGAATAAAGAACACTTATCTCGAAGAGACAGATGTCTCATCCCTACGCGTTTCGCCCCATAAGTCAGTCCAAAAGGGGCTCATCAGGGGATTGCCATTAATAGGCACAGAAGCAGCGGGCGATGTGAGCGCTGCACGCGGTCCAGAGAAAGCTGTAAAGGCGTGGTTGCTCTACTTCCGGGTGTTCGGCATATACTGCGGGAACGCTGTTTCCATTACAGCTTTCTCTGGACCGCGTGCAGCGCTCACATCGCCCGCTGCTTCTGTGCCTATTAATGGCAATCCCCTGATGAGCCCCTTTTGGACTGACTTATGGGGCGAAACGCGTAGGGATGAGACATCTGTCTCTTCGAGATAAGTGTTCTTTATTCACATGTTTATGCTGTCTGGCTGGCGTTGATATGGGCTATTAGGCACAACTTGAATAACACCTGGATTTCACTTCACTGTGGTCTTTGTATTGGCCCTGACAGAGTGACTATTAATATCGTCTAGGGTTCTACCTACTAAATATACCTTCATTTGAAGGAAAAACGGTCTTTTGTGGGCAGGAGACCCATGGGTCTTCTTGAGTGGGTCACTATTTGCTTTCTCTGGGCATGTAAGCCATACGAGTACTGTATTAACAGAAACATTCTTTTCTTATCTTTGCGGGGATGTTTTCTATGTTCACCTAACAAAGCCCATGTGACCAAGTGATTGATATACATTTCAGGTGTTTATGCCACTGCTCATGTTTTATATATATATATTCTTTACTCTGGCAAGGATACTCTTTTTCTGTTTTTTGTTTTTTGTTTTCTGTTTGGTGCCACGAGGTTATTTAACCTGCACTGGTAACTCATTAATTAATATCTTGATATCTAACTACTCGGGCTAATTATGCTGAGTGTTGAAAGAGTTACTGGACTATAAGGTACGCTCATTAATGAGCCCTGAAAGCTCGGCTACAACATCAAACCTCCGTGTTTATGTATGGCAGGTAATGCCAATAAAATAAAATATCTATTATCTATCTATAATTGATCTCTGAGCACATTATCCAAGTACTTGGCCTAATTGATTTGAGTCAGATAGACGTTACAGTACCACGAGAGGAATTTACGGTGAGCGTGGAGAGCACACCAATCTCTTTACACTCTGTCAGATGATTATGCTATCAGATCTGCATTCTGTATTTTTTTTTTTTTTTTTTTTGACCTATCTAAGTACTAAAAAGTACATATGAGGATAATACCAATCTCTCTCTATATTGCAGTGGTGGTATGAGGGTATTATAATTTACGTATACTTATCCATTATCTTTTTTTTTTTTTTTCTTTTTTTTTTTTTTTTTTGCTTGTGGTGCCCAACATCTTGCACCACGCACTCTAAGAGGTTTCTGTGGTGTCTTATACTATCGACCACGTATCATTATACTTGCCAGAGTGTTCTGCCTATTTACTCTCTAGCTCACATTAGAGGCCAGAGTTTACCAATTTTGCATTTTGTCTTTAGTGCATCTTTAGCCAGAATTTAGCAGCATTTTTAATTTAACACTTTTTTTCTTGTTTTGTTTTGGTGGTGTTATTGTTGGTGGTGGCTTTGTTTTTGAGGGATTCCTTTTTAGGGACATTAGGGACAGTCTACGTTGAGCGGGGGCGCCATATCGTATCCCAGGGTGCCAACCTCCGCTGTCAGGAAGGGAATTTAGTAGGGATAGGCACATCTATCTTCCCTAGCCCTTTCCCATATATGTGTATTTATTTTTTTCTGGCATTTTTTATACCAGAGTACCCGATTTTCCCGTAGGATCCCTCCTATTGGTCTTTTTGATATTTTTGTCATTTTTTTCTTTTTAATTATTATATTAAAATATATTGTTTTAGGTCTTGCGTTAGGTTTTTGGTTTTTTCTTCAATTATTAGACCTTGGATATTGTGAATCTGTTTTTTTTTTTTTCTCCTAAGTTTAAGCCTCGTTTCATTGGGCCATATAAGATTTCTGAAATTCTTAATCCTGTGTCATTTCGTGTGGACCTTCAAGCTTCTTTTGCCATCCATAATGTGTTCCATAGGTCGTTGTTGCGGAGATACGTGGCGCCTATGGTTCCCTCCGTTGATCCTCCTGCCCCGGTGTTGGTCGAGGGGGAGTTGGAGTATGTGGTGGAAAAGATCTTGGATTCTCGTGTTTCGAGACGGAAACTCCAGTACCTGGTCAAGTGGAAGGGTTATGGTCAGGAGGATAATTCCTGCGTTTTTGCCTCTGATATTCATGCTGCCGATCTAGTTTGTGCCTTTCATTTGGCTCATCCTGATTGGCCTGGGGGCTCTGGTGAGGGTTCGGTGACCCCTCCTCAAGGGGGGGTACTGTTGTGAATTCTGTTGTCGAGCTCCCTCCTGCGGTCATGAATGGTACTTCGGTGAGTTCGGTCCGTGGGCTCCCTCTGGTGGCTGTAAGTGGAGCTGCTGCTTCTGAAGTTCCTTACACAGGTGACGTGGTTTATCCTTTGGTTGGCTTCTCTATTTAACTCCACTCAGATCGTTTCTCCATGCCAGCTGTCAATGTTTTTGCATTGGTTCAGTTCGCTCCTAGATCTGTCTTATGTTCTGTCTTCTCCTGCAGAAGCTAAGTTCCTGATTGTTATTATTGTTCTTGTTTCTTTGTCCAGCTGGTTATCTTGATTTTGTCTTGCTAGCTGGAAGATCTGGGATGCAGGGTTGCACCCCCGCACCGTGAGTCGGTGCGGAGGACCCTTTTGCACACTCTGCGTGGTCTTTTGTAGGTTTTTGTGCTGACCGCAAAGATTCCTTTCCTATCCTCTGTCTATTTAGTTAGTCGTGCCTCCCTTTGCTGAAACCTATCTCTTTTCTGCGTTTGTGAATTTCATCTTTACTCACAGTCATTACATGTGGGGGGCTGCCTATTCCATTGGGGAATTTCTCTGAGGCAAGGTAGGCTTTATTTTCTTCTCTAGGGCTAGCTAGCGCTTAGGCTGTGACGAGGCGCCTAGGGAGCGTCAGGAGCGCTCCACGGCTATTTCTAGTGTGTGCGATAGGATTAGGGCTTGCGGTCAGTAGAGCTCCCACATCCCAGAGCTCGTCCTGTATGAGTTTAACTATCAGGTCGGGTGCTCCTAACCACCAGGTCATAACAGACGACCCTGAAGACCAAGAAGCAGAAGAACAAGAAGCTGCAGAACAAAAAGCAGAAGAACATTAAGCATAAGACTAAAAATCAGAGCAAAAGTTATTATCTAAATTATAAGCAGAAGAAGACTAAGCAGTGTATGGGGGTGAGTCTGTTCCTCCTCGTGGTGCCCCTGGAAAAAAAACTGCTGCTGCAGGCCAAACTGAACGCGGACAAATCCAGTTGTAAATCTTTTGTGACAGGCATAACGGAAGGTGTAATCTTCAAACTTTTATAGATAACAACTACAGGAATGCCTGTCACAAATAAGAATATCATGAAGAAGAAGAATATGAAGAAGATGAAGTAGAATATGAAGGAGAATTATAGTCGAATAAAAAGAATATGAAGAATGTAAAAAAAGAATAATAGGAAGAAGGTGAAGAAGAAGAGGAATAAGGTGAAGGAGAAGTTGATGAAAAAGATGCTGCTGCTGCTGCTGCTGAGGATGATGAAGAAGAAAGTGTGGGAGAAGTAAAAAAGAAAGTGAAGAGCATGGAAGTAGTGAAACATAAATATTTGACAAAATATAAAAAATCTTAACATAGTCAATATTTTTGTAACTCCGAACGTCTTAAAAAAAAAATAATTTGTGCTATTCCATTTGATTGGGATAAACCTCTATGCCTTTAATGTCTCCTCCACCTCCCCCAATATATCCTACATTATTATTAGTTATTTTCCTTCATGTTGAATTAACCTACAAGGAAAGAAAGGGTTTATTCTAATTCCGATATTTTTGTCCCATTGACTTCCATTGGTATCGGGTATCGGCGATATCCAATATTTTTGGATATCAGCCGATCCAATCCGATACCGATATTTCCGAATATCGGAAGGTATCGATCAACTCTAATTGTAACCTCTGTGTAAATCTGAAGAAGAATTTACAGCAAAATATGTAATAAAATATACATATAATATTTGCTAATTTTCTGTGGCAAATTAATTCTCATCTTCAGGGTTTTTTTACTATATTTTTTGCAGCTATTCAAAAACTGTGTGACAGAAACATGAGATTTTATCACAATAGCATGGTATTCACTGCATTTTTTTTCTTTCAGCCTTTCCTGATAAAAATTCTATAATTTGAATGGGATAAATCAGTTGATCAAATAAATTTGAGTGGAATTGTATTCTACTCAAATTTTTCAAAAACCTATATTCTCCGAAATGCAGATTTTTGGTAATTTGCTTCTGTACTTATTCAGCAAAATTGAAGCTGTTGGGCACCATTTTCCTGAATCAAAATGTGCCATCCAGTGCATAAAAGCATACAACAAACTTTATACACTCCTTAGTGCTAACCTCTCTGGCCCCTTAAACATCTAACCGCTACCAGTCAAGTCTACGCAATATCTTATGATCTCCTGAGGCTCACATTAATTATTTGGGGAATGCATGCAGGAGGTTAAAGATGTCAAGACATCACAAAGTGTAATGTTAAACTTCGGTTTGCTTACGCAGAGCAATCTTGGGTGCCATGACACCCTGAAATCCGGTACAGGACTAAAGATTCCATCACAAGCGGCATAAGATCAGATGGACAGTTGGCAGTTAGTATTGGAGGGGCTAGAGAGGTTAACAGACAATGGGTATAATTTTGTTTCTTGTATATTAAATTTATTATGCTTTGGGGTCTCACGAGTAGAGACCCCAGAGCATTTTGAGTTGATCAAATTTTGCCTGATTGACTCAGTTATAACGGATACCATCTTGAAAATTTAATTTGATTACTTAATTTTTGAAATAATCAAGAGCAGAACCATTAGCATCCAATTTTTTTTGCCTCTAAGCAATACCAATACTACAGAAAATTGCAATGACAGTCACAAGCAGTAGCTTTCACTGCAGTTTCTAATTTCCCAATTCAGTTCTTTAAAAGTAGAAGAATTGTTAAGAGCTATGCTTCAAAAGTCATTTTCCGTAATGACAATCCAGATTTTATGTATGAATTCAAAATAAATGAGGAATTATCCTGTCTGTTTTCTTCTCTCAGTCTTGGCTAATTGTTCTCAAGGTAAAACAAGTGGCTTGCCAAGCTTTTTAGGCTGTGTAATTGTTTCACCTATGACTGCAATATGATGTTGAAAGCAATTAATCAATATTGTGCGGTTTACATAAGAAAAATCTGTATGTCAACCTAAAGATTTTCTAAAATGAAACAGCTCAATATGCTTTCACATGCTAGCAATTAGTAGAAGAAGCAGATGTTTCTAAGCTTAATCTGAAAGCAATCTTCAAAACACATTGAACATTTTAATAGTACTATGGCAGCTTCTACACTGATGATTCATAATAACCTTATCCTTTGTCCATAAACTGTTTCAGTAATATACAATATTATATTTTTACACCATGTAAAAAAACTAACAATATTTCAAAGTAATTACCCTTATATGCATTAAGCAAACTCATAAAAGATTTTACTATTCTTCAAGTTACTGTAGTGTAAAATAACTCTTAGGAGCTGTAAATTCAAAAGATTTTAAATACTAAAAGATCGAGATAAAAAATATATAGTTGAAAATTATATTTTTACTATTTGATTGCAGACAGAGGGTTCAAGGGATTTCTCTAAATTCATGGTTGTTAAATGTGAAAGTATAACATATTTTATTTACATTGTGCAGATATTGTACCCAATATAAACCCTCATTATGCAAACTGTGATTTCCGCATCTCCCTCCAGATTAGGACTGAAGTTGTTCTCTGAAATATTTACCTAAAACCACAAATTATAATATTATACTGCCTGTAGTGATGATTGGCTGCTCTGATTTATATCTATTATCTTCTATAAAATATGTAAATCATGCGGCTGAGGCAAGGAAAACTAAATCTCTGTGCACTAACAAATACTCAGAGATCACCCGAGCAACGAGTATACTCGCTCATCACTACTGCTAAGTATAGATCTTTCCTCTTTGTTCACCTTCTTTTTAACAGTTTTTTACCTTTTATGTATGTCTGCTATTTTCCTATTTTTAATACATTTCAAGCTTTGTACCTTTTGTGTATTAAATCCTAACATTTTAATAGCTATGCCTTGCTACCCCAAAGAACTTAAGATTCTCAATTAAGACTAAGTGGTAATTTGTGCATGTGACCAGTATGTAGCCTACAAGCAGAGAGTACATTGTGTACATGACCTTGGGACATAACACCCTTTCAGTAAAGGTACCGTCACACTAAACGATATCGCTAACGATCCGTGACGTTGCAGCGTCCTGGCTAGCGATATCGTTCAGTTTGACACGCAGCAGCGATCAGGATCCTGCTGTGATGTCGTTGGTCGCTGCAGAAAGTCCAGCACTTTATTTCGTCGCTGGACTCCCTGCAGACATCGCTGAATCGGCGTGTGTGACCCCGATTCAGCGATGTTTTCACTGGTAACCAGGGTAAACATTGGGTTACTAAGCGCAGGGCCGCGCTTAGTAACCCGATGTTTACCTTGGTTACCATCGTAAAAGTAAAAAAAACAAACACTACATACTTACCTTCCGCTGTCTGTCCCCGGCGCTGTGCTTCTCTGCACTGGCTGTGAGCGACGGCCAGCCGGAAAGCACAGCGGTGACGTCACCGCTCTGCTTTCCGGCCGCTGCGCTCACAGTCAGTGCAGGAAAGCACAGCGCCGGGGACAGACAGCGGAAGGTAAGTATGTAGTGTTTGTTTTTTTACTTTTACGATGGTAACCAGGGTAAACATCGGGTTACTAAGCGCGGCCCTGCGCTTAGTAACCCGATGTTTACCCTGGTTACCAGCATCGTTGGTCGCTGGAGAGCTGTCTGTGTGACAGCTCTCCAGCGACCAAACAGCAACGCTGCAGCGATCGACACCATTGTCGGTATCGCTGCAGCGTCGCTGAGTGTGAAGGTACCTTAAGTGCTGGCAACATTGACTGTCTTTGGTGTGTGAACTTGTTAAAGGGAACCTGTCACCCCCAAAATCGAAGATTAGCTTAGTTCACCAGCATCAGGGGCTTATCTACAGCATTCTGTAATGCTGTAGATAAGCCCCCGACGTATCCTGAAAGATGAGAAAAAGAGGTTAGATTATACTCACCTGGGGGGTGGTCCGATCCGATGGGTGTCGTGGTCCGGGGCCTCCCATCTTCATAGGATGATGTCCTCTTCTTGTCTTCATGCTGTGGCTCCGGCGCAGGTATACTTTGTCTGCCCTGTTGAGGGCAGAGCAAAGTACTGCAGTGCGCAGGCGCCGGGCCTCTCTGACTTTTGCCGGTGCCTGCGCACTGCAGTATTTTGCTCTGCCCTCAACAGGGCAGACAAAGTACGCCTGCGCCGGAGCCGCAGCGTGAATACAAGAAAAGGACATCATCGTAAGAAGATGGGAGGTCTGTCATGATCCCAATGGCAGGGGATCACAAAAAGGACAAGCACAGATACAAACAAGCTCTAGGGCGATGGAACCTGAGCTGACCGCGACCCTGAACCTAACACACAAATAAAAGTAGCCGGGGAACGTGCCTACGATGATCCTAGACGTCTCGCTCCAGCCGAAGATCTAACTTCCCCTATCAGAAGAAACACAGACCTCTCTTGCCTCCAGAGAAATACCCCACAGCAAATAGCAGCCCCCCACATATAATGACGGTGAAATGAGAGGAAAGCACATACGTAGTATGAAAACAGTTTCAGCAAAATGAGGCCCGCTAAAGCTAGATAGCAGAGGATACAAAAGTGAACTGCGCGGTCAGCGAAAAACCCTTCAAAAAACCATCCTGAAATTATTTGAACTCATGTGCCAACTCATGGTACATGAAAAGCAATTTCAGCCCACTAGAGCAACCAGCAGCAGAGAATCACATATCTGCAGGCTGGACTAAAAACCAAATTAAGCAAAACACAAAACAGGAAAATCCAAACTAGCTTGTCCAGAAGGTTCTAGGAGCAGGGAGCAGAGGTAACAAGACACACTGGATACATTGATAACCGGCGAGGAAATGCCAGCAAAGCCAGGTTAAATAGGAAACTCCCATATGCTGATGGAACAGGTGGAACCCAGAAACCCAGGAAAGACAAGTCACCCAGTACCATCAGTAACCACCAGAGGGAGCCCAAAAACAGAACTCACAACAGTACCCCCCCCTTGAGGAGGGGTCACCGAACCCTCACGAGAACCACCAGGGCGACCAGGATGAGCCCTATGAAAAGCGCGAACCAAATCATCAGCATGAACATCCGAGGCAACCACCCAAGAATTATCCTCCTGACCATAACCCTTCCACTTGACCAAATACTGGAGTTTCCGTCTGGAAACACGAGAATCCAAGATCTTCTCCACAACATACTCCAATTCTCCCTCCACCAGCACAGGAGCAGGAGGCTCAAGAGAAGGAACAACAGGTACCTCATACTTCCGCAACAACGACCGATGAAACACATTATGAATAGCAAACGATGCCGGGAGATCCAAACGAAACGACACAGGGTTAAGAATTTCCAAGATCCTATAAGGACCGATGAACCGAGGCTTGAACTTAGGAGAAGAGACCTTCATAGGAACAAAACGAGAAGACAACCACACCAAGTCACCAACAAGAAGTCGAGGACCCACGCGGCGACGGCGATTAGCAAACTGCTGAGCCTTCTCCTTGGACAACTTCAAATTGTCCACCACATGACTCCAAATCCGATGCAACCTATCCACCACCATGTCCACTCCAGGACAATCAGAAGGTTCCACCTGACCAGAGGAAAAACGAGGATGAAACCCCGAATTACAAAAGAAAGGAGAAACCAAGGTAGCAGAACTAGCCCGATTATTAAGCGCAAACTCGGCCAGCGGCAAAAAGGTAACCCAGTCATCCTGATCAGCAGAAACAAAACACCTTAAATAAGTTTCCAAGGTCTGATTAGTTCGTTCAGTCTGGCCATTCGTCTGAGGATGGAATGCAGATGAAAAGGACAAATCAATGCCCATCTTAGCACAGAAAGTCCGCCTATACTTTTGCCGTTCACTTCTGGACTGAATTCTATCACATTGCATTATCTCAGGTGACGGTTCAGACGACACCGCCAAATGATGCACAGGTTTGCGCTCCCGTAAACGCCGATCAATCTGAACAGCCATAGTCATAGACTCATTCAGACCAGCAGGCGCAGGGAACCCCACCATAACATCTTTAATGGCCTCAGAAAGGCCATCTCTAAACTTTGCAGCCAGAGCGCACTCATTCCACTGAGTAAGCACCGACCACTTCCGAAATTTTTGACAATAAATTTCTGCTTCATCTTGCCCCTGAGAGAGGGCCAACAAAGCTTTTTCAGCCTGAATCTCTTGGTTAGGTTCCTCATAGAGCAAACCCAATGCCAGAAAAAACGCATCTGCATTAAGCAACGCAGGGTCCCCTGGTGCCAATGCAAATGCCCAATCCTGAGGGTCACCCCGCAGGAAAGATATAATTATCTTGACTTGCTGAGCAGGGTCTCCAGAGGAGCGAGATTTCAAAGAAAGAAACAACTTGCAATTGTTCCTAAAATTCAGAAAACGAGATCTATCTCCAGAAAAAAACTCTGGGACAGGAATTCTAGGTTCAGACATAGGAGCATGTACAACAAAATCCTGTATATTTTGAACCTTAGTGGCAAGATTATTCAGGCTGGAAGCCAAACTCTGGACGTCCATGATAAACAGCTGAGATCAGAGCCATTCAAAGATTAAGAGGAGGAGGAAGTAGCCAGGCTGCAATAAGGCTAGGCAGCAAACTCTGAGGGGGAAAAAAAAAAAAAAAAAAAAAATCTTCCTCAGACTACTTATCCTCCTACTTCAGCCAATACAATTAACACTTTGTGGGCCGGTTATACTGTCATGATCCCAATGGCAGGGGATCACAAAAAGGACAAGCACAGATACAAACAAGCTCTAGGGCGATGGAACCTGAGCTGACCGCGACCCTGAACCTAACACACAAATAAAAGTAGCCGGGGAACGTGCCTACGATGATCCTAGACGTCTCGCTCCAGCCGAAGATCTAACTTCCCCTATCAGAAGAAACACAGACCTCTCTTGCCTCCAGAGAAATACCCCACAGCAAATAGCAGCCCCCCACATATAATGACGGTGAAATGAGAGGAAAGCACATACGTAGTATGAAAACAGTTTCAGCAAAATGAGGCCCGCTAAAGCTAGATAGCAGAGGATACAAAAGTGAACTGCGCGGTCAGCGAAAAACCCTTCAAAAAACCATCCTGAAATTACTTGAACTCATGTGCCAACTCATGGTACATGAAAAGCAATTTCAGCCCACTAGAGCAACCAGCAGCAGAGAATCACATATCTGCAGGCTGGACTAAAAACCAAATTAAGCAAAACACAAAACAGGAAAATCCAAACTAGCTTGTCCAGAAGGTTCTAGGAGCAGGGAGCAGAGGTAACAAGACACACTGGATACATTGATAACCGGCGAGGAAATGCCAGCAAAGCCAGGTTAAATAGGAAACTCCCATATGCTGATGGAACAGGTGGAACCCAGAAACCCAGGAAAGACAAGTCACCCAGTACCATCAGTAACCACCAGAGGGAGCCCAAAAACAGAACTCACAACAGAGGTCCCGGACCGGACCGCGACGCCCATTGGACCGTAGCACAGCGGGACTGCCCCTGAAAGAGTATAATCTAACCTTTTTTTCACATCTTTCAGGATACATTGGTGGCTTATCTACAGCATAACAGAATGCTGTAGATATATCCCTGATGCCAGTGGGCTTAGCTCATCTTCGATTTTGGGGGTGATAGGTTCCCTTTAAGGGTACTGTGGAGACACGAAAGTCAGTGGGTGCTCTCGTCCACTAGCTTGGATGTCTTTAGAAAGACTGCTGTAAGGTTTTAGACGATTTGCTATATCTGCTGTTATTTTTTGTAGAACCTAGTTTTTCCTGTCGGCCATTTTGCTTTCTGTTCTGCTGTATCTACTTTGCCCTTAACCTGCATGGAGTTCTCAGTTTCAATGTTTCCGCCCTGTTCTCTGCCACTTGCCCTTTTAAGCAGCATCAGCTGTTTAATCAGTGCTTCAGAATCAAGTCTGCAGTTTACTTGACACCTTGCTCCTGGAAGACTTGGACTTATTATCCTACCACCTTCTACTTCAGATCCTTGGACATGTGTGGACTCAGGAATCTCTCAGCTTACCATTAACATTGGCAAGGGAAGTAGAGAGAGAACCTTTAACCTGTTTCTGTAACTAGATGGACTTAAGGTTTATTCCTGCCTGTCTTGTATCCTGCCTGCAACTGTGTTAACTCTTACTTGTATGAAGTAATACAAGAACTACTTAAACAAGCCTGTGTCTTCTGTGTTTCCTGGCACCCACGCACAAGACTCTATACAGACTGTATTTTACATTTGACAAGATTCTGAAGCCAACGTTAGAGTCTGCTGTGGACTGTGAATGCCAGATATCCAGTTATACCTTCTGTGATGATAGTGGTTGTGACTTCTCACAACCATTTCAGCATTTCTATCTTAAAGGATCTGGGAAGATATTAATTTATACATTCTGTGACGACAGTGGTTGTGACTTCTCACAACCATTTCAGGTGAGCGCATTCCCTTTTTTCAGCCAGGTGTGTTACCACAGGTAAACACTATTGTGCGCTCTTTCCTCTTTTCCAGCTTTTCTGCCGTAAAATATCTGGGAAGATGGAGGCTCGTGTAAAAGATTTATGTGAAGTTACTGATAAGATTCTTGCGTATATTCAGGCTTTAAAGACCAGCTTTTCAAGCCAGCAAGATCTTAATAATCACAACTTGCACGTTTTCGGACAAAATACACAGGAATTGCGAAACAGGATTGAGGCTCTGGAGGAACGAGTCCTGGCACCATCCACATCCCCGGGTTCTGGGTTTCCAAAGTTGCCACCTCTCTGTTTTGGCGGTGAACGGGAAAAATTTAGGGGATTTATTAATCAATGCAAACTGTTTTTCTCTGCTCATGCTTCACAATTTCTCTCCGAACGATCCAAGGTGCTAACCATAATCATGCTGCTCTCCAACAAAGCTCTGATGTGGGCAAACCCCCTGATTGAGACTGAGGATGAATGTCTAAATAATCTTGAAGCTTTCATTTCAGCTATGGGGCAGGTTTTTGATGACCCAAACCGAGGTGCAACAGCTGAAGCAGCCATGTTGGCTTTGCGCCAAGGTAAGCGCTCAGTAGCTGAATATGCCTTGGATTTCAGGAGATGGGCTCTTGATACCACTTGGGACAGTTCCGCGAAGAAATCAATTTTCCGTAAAGGGTTGTCTCCTATGATTAAAGACGAACTTGCTCGTGCCGACCCTCCCACCGCGTTGGGAGACTTTATTAACTACTGCATCCGTATTGATGCCCGTCTTACTGAACGCAGACAGGAGAGATGGTCTGAAATTAATCGTCCTAATCATTTCCTGCCTTCCTCCCCAGCTAAGGAGTCTGTGAGCCGGACCACACGGGAACCAGAACCTGAACCAATGCAGGTGGACTCCTTACAGAGACGAGTGAGTGATGCCCGCAAGGAACATCGACTAAAAGAAAATCTATGTTTCTATTGTGGTAAGTCAGGGCACTTCATTATAAGCTGCCCCAACCGTTCTCGTAAGACTGCTGCAGCAGTCATACACTGTGAGTGCTGCGAAAGGGGATCTGTCAAATCCGAATCTCAAGTTCTAGGGAGATCTGCAGCTATAGATACTGACTTCTCGGACTTAAACTCCATTATATCAGAGCCTGATGATTGTATAAATGCAGCAATTTTTCAAGTTTCCCCAACAGTATCCCAGTTGAGCTGTAAGAAGCATAACTCTCATTGCTCCCTCTCCATCAAACTCTGGGTTGACTCGGTATGGGTGGGTAGCTCTGCCATGATTGACTCAGGGGCAAATGGCAATTTTATGGACATCTCTTTTGCCCAGAAACATGGGATACGTCCCATGAAGAAAGCTACTCCTGTACAGATGGCGACTGTGGATGGTTCCCTGTTAAACTCTGGACCAGTGGATCAGGAGACGGAACCCTTGAAGGTGTTCATGGGTAAAGATCATCAAGAGAGATTGTCTTTTATGCTTATTGCTTCTCCCCATTTTCCCATCATTTTAGGGTTGCCATGGCTGCAGGCTCAGAACCCTACAATTAACTGGGAGACCAAGGAGTTGCACTTCCCGGAGAAACAGATAGGTCCAGAAGTTGCAGTTTGTGCTGTTCCTGAGGGATCTTCCACGCTTTCAGAGCTACCAGCTATGTACCATGAGTATGCCGACGTATGTGACAAGAGGAACGCTGATCAGCTTCCCCCTCATCATCCATATGATTGTCCAATTGAACTCTTGCCAGGAGCAGGTATACCCTTTGGTAAGATCTACCCTTTGGCAGGGCCCGAGCTAAAGGCTTTGAAGGACTATATTGATGAGAATTTAGCCAAAGGCTTCATACACCACTCCTCATCTCCTGCAGGTGCACCCATCTTCTTTGTGAAGAAGAAAGATGGATCTCTTAGACCCTGCATAGATTACCGGGAGCTTAATAAGGTTACTATCAGAAACCGTTACCCACTGCCTTTGATCCCTGAGTTATTGGAGAGAGTACGGCATGCCAAGATGTTTTCTAAACTGGATCTCCGTGGGGCCTATAATTTGGTCCGTATTAGACCTGGGGATGAATGGAAGACCACATTCAGATCACGTAATGGACATTTCGAATACTTAGTCATGCCGTTCGGTCTATGTAATGCCCCAGCAACTTTCCAACATTTAGTGAACGACATTTTCAGGGATCTTTTGGATACTTTTGTAGTGATTTATTTAGATGATATTTTGATTTTTTCTAACTCTACAGAGGAACATCATGGACACGTGAAGATGGTCTTAGAACGCCTACGACAGAATTATCTTTATATCAAACTTGAAAAATGCGAATTCCATCAGACCGAGATTCAATTTTTGGGGTATGTAAGGCTACGTTCACATTAGCGTCGCGTCGCTGTTGCGTCGGCGACGCACGGAAAAACGCGCGCAAACGCGCGCAAAAACTCGCGCGTTTTGCGACGCGTGCGTCGTTTTTTGACGAAATCGGACGCAAGAAAAATGCAACTTGTAGCGTTTTCTTGCGTCCGACGCTAGCGTCTAAAACGACGCACGTGTCGGAAAACGCGTGCAAAAAGACGCACGCGTCCCCTATGTTAAACATAGGGGCGCGTCGCCGCTGCGTCGCCGCTGCGTCGCCGACGCAACAGCGACGCGACGCTAATGTGAACGTAGCCTAATGTCATCACGAGGAATTTGTATGGATGAGAGTAAGACCCAAGCCATCAAGAACTGGCCAGTTCCGAAGAATGTGAAGGAAGTACAGCGCTTCATCGGGTTTGCCAATTTCTACAGGCGTTTTATTAGGAACTTTTCTGAGGTAGTGTCACCTATCACGCAACTTACCCGTAAAAGATCTACCTTCACCTGGACTCCTCAAGCCCAAGAAGCATTTTCTCACCTGAAGAGTAAATTTACCACAGCACCTATCCTAGTGCATCCCAACCCTGAACTGGCCTTCATAGTAGAGGTGGATGCCTCTGACTGTGCCATCGGAGCTATACTCTCCCAGAGAACAGGTGAGAAGAATGTTTTGCATCCCTGTGCTTTTTTTTCACAGCGGTTGTCTACAGCAGAAAAGAACTACGACGTGGGCAATAGAGAATTGTTGGCCATCATTGCTGCCTTCAAGGAATGGAGACATCATCTTCAGGGAACTGCACAGCAGATAGTCGTCCTGACCGACCATCGCAATCTTGAATTTATCAGATCAGCTAAGTGCCTGACTCCTCGCCAGGCTTGTTGGAGTCTGTTCTTGAATCAATTCAATTTTGTAATCTCTTATAGGCCAGGGTCGTGCAATGGAAAAGCAGACGCACTCTCTAGGATCCATTCAACTGAGACCTCTCCACTCACTACTTCTAAGACTATTCTTCCTGATTCCAGGTTCCTGGGAGTGATTCACAATCAAGACCTACTTAATGACATCAAGGAGGCATACCATTCGGATTCCTTTCTGGCTCAACCTCCTAGGGATGTAAGTCTTGTTTATAAGAATGGTGTGTGGTTTCAAGGCCAACGTTTGTATATACCTGAATCGGTCAGACTGAGAGTACTACAACTCATCCACGACTCCAAGATAGCGGGACATAGAGGAGTCCTAAAGACTCAAGAATTCCTTTCTCGTTTCTTTTGGTGGCCCACTTATAGAAAAGATGTTCTAAATTATGTTTCTTCATGCGAAGTGTGTGCGAGATGCAAGACACCACGTTCTTCACCGACGGGTCTATTACAACCCCTACCCACCCCATTCCGTCCATGGGGATCCATTTCCATGGATTTCATTGTGGAGTTGCCAACCTCGCAAGGGAAAAACACCATTTTGGTGGTGGTGGATCGTTTGACAAAGGCAGCTCACTTTATTCCCTGTAGCGGCTTACCCACTGCTAAACAGACCGCAGATTTAATAATTCAAGAGGTGTTTCGTTTGCATGGACTACCGGATGAGGTCATTTCTGATCGAGGGGTGCAATTCACTTCAAGGTTTTGGCAGAACTTCTGTGCCGCATTGGACATTAAAGTAAATCTTTCTTCTGCCTTTCATCCTCAGACAAATGGCCAGACAGAACGGACCAACCAGACCCTGGAGCAGTATCTCCGCTGCTTTATCTGCCACCTACAGGATGATTGGGTGGATTTACTTCCTTTGGCTGAATTTTCTTATAATAACGCTCAGAGTGCCTCCACTAAGCAGTCTCCTTTTTATGCTAATCTAGGTTATCATCCTAACATACTTCCTCGATTTCCTATAGATACGCCTCTGCCAGCTGTGACCGACAGAATCACTTCCCTACAACGGAATGTCGATCTTCTAAAAGAGAATCTGGAATCGGCTCAGGAGAAATATAAAAGAGCAGCTGATAAATTTCGTAAACCCGCACCAGCCTTCAAGGTAGGAGACTTGGTCTGGCTGTCAACTAAGAACCTTAAGTTAAAGATTCCATCATCCAATTGGACATAAGTACATTGGTCCCTACAGGATCAATAAGATGGTAAGTGCCGTGGCTTGTCGTCTTCGTCTGCCCAGAACCATGAGAATTCACCCTGTTTTTCACGTTTCCCTACTAAAGACAGCAGTACCCAATATGTTTCCTGGACGCTCTTCTCCTCATCCTGACCCAGTGCTGATTGATGGTCAGGAGGAATTTGTAGTGGAAAGGATTCTGGATTCTAGGTTGCATAGAAATCAGCTACAATACCTGATTAAGTGGCAAGGCTACTCAGTTGAAGACAACTCATGGGAACCGGTTGATAACATTAATGCTCCTCGCTTACTTCGCCAGTTCCATCAGAAGTACCCAGACAAGCCGGGTCTGGGGTCATCCGGAGGCTGTCCCTAAGAGGGGAGTAATGTAAGGTTTTAGACGATTTGCTATATCTGCTGTTATTTTTTGTAGAACCTAGTTTTTCCTGTCGGCCATTTTGCTTTCTGTTCTGCTGTATCTACTTTGCCCTTAACCTGCATGGAGTTCTCAGTTTCAATGTTTCCACCCTGTTCTCTGCCACTTGCCCTTTTAAGCAGCATCAGCTGTTTAATCAGTGCTTCAGAATCAAGTCTGCAGTTTACTTGACACCTTGCTCCTGAAAGACTTGGACTTATTATCCTACCACCTTCTACTTCAGATCCTTGGACATGTGTGGACTCAGGAATCTCTCAGCTTACCATCAACATTGGCAAGGGAAGTAGAGAGAGAACCTTTAACCTGTTTCTGTAACTAGATGGACTTAAGGTTTATTCCTGCCTGTCTTGTACCCTGCCTGCAACTGTGTTAACTCTTACTTGTATGAAGTAATACAAGAACTACTTAAACAAGCCTGTGTCTTCTGTGTTTCCTGGCACCCACGCACAAGACTCTATACAGACTGTATTTTACATTTGACAACTGCATGGGCCAGGAATCATCCCACTGAACGATCACACTCCTATCTCGTGGGCAGAACACTACTCAGACAACACAGGATGAGGGTGTCACACAGTTAAGAGCATATATTACATTCTCAGCAAGGACACAAGATGGTGCAAATAACACAGTCTCATCCTTCCACTGGTTCACCAGGGCTTAGAGCCACCATATCGTCAGGGCATCTATGGCCAACTACCTCAACTAGCAGCACCCTGCTTTTGGCAGGCACTCATTGAGAGGAAGCAGCGGCAAGCTTGGCACCTGGGCAGAGCACAACAAGGTAGGTGGCCAGGTGACCAAATTGTTCCAACCTGTGTTATCCAAACAAATTTGTGGGCTCAGTGTTGGACATTGGAGCATTTCTGTAAACTACCAGATGGAACCATGGTCCCATCCCTGAAGCTGGTCAAATCACACTGTTAGCAATAATAGGCCCCTATTTATATCCCTTAGCTCCCATTTCATGCCATTCTGTCACACAGAATTGGGGGGTGAATGTCATGGCTATTAACTCATTGTTTGCTAGTTGAAATAGACTGCATAATTGTGCTCCAAAAGATGCATACTAGTAAACCATAGGAGGCTGATGCAAGCAGCAGGCATCCAACAAATTAGCATACAAAAAGGGGCATCATACAGTTTCACATGAAACAATGGCTTAAGACCCTTGACTTACTGAACAAAAGAACAGTGTGTCTGGCAAAATTAAGAACAATTCACCCCTGCATAAGTAGCTATGTTTTCCTAGTTGACGCTCAGTCATTACAGGTATGTTCTGGGTTCAATGTGTAGGTATGAGTGGGGAGCGAGTGTGAGATTGAGCTGTACCGTCACTTAGGATCACTCGGCCTCCCTCAAGCTCAAACAGACCTTTCCATGACACTGCCATTTAATTTTTTATAGCAATATGTGTTTGATTAGCTAAGACATTATCAATAGTGATGAGTGAATAGTGAAATATTCGGATTTGGGAAAATTGGCACAAAAACTTTCTAATATCCGTGTATTCGTACCAAATAACGGATCCAATGCAAGTCAATGGGAGACCCAAATAGTTTTCTGCTGGACCTAACAAACAGGTCTAAGAGATGAGAGCAAAGATGAAATGGATGGGTATGTGCTAAAAGCAAATGGGAAAAGCATGGAGAAGATGCTTGCATGCCTTTCTGACTCACACCGCGGAATAGTTGAAAAGCCGACAATTCATTTGCTGTGTAGAGTAAAATCACAGTAGGAGCTGAAAGGATAGAATAGACAGATTGCATACAGTATATACACATAGAATGTATATAAATGTAAGTGACACACACATATATATATATATATATATATACAGTACAGACTAAATGTTTGGACACACCTCATTTAAAGATTTTTCTGTATTTTCATAAATATGAAAATTGTACATTCACACTGAAGGCATTTCCTGTTGAAAAATAAATGATGGTCCAACCAAACACAAACCAGATGGAATAACATGCCACTGCAATATGCTGTGGTATGCCTTCAATTTTGAATAAATCCCCAACACCTTTTCTGCGTCGCACAAAGTCACGGTGGTTGGAACCAAAGATCTCAGATTTGGACTAATCAGACCAAAGCACAGATTTCCGCTGCTCTAATGTCCATTCCTTGTGTTCTTTAGCCCAAACAAGTCTCTTATGCTTGTTGCCTGTCCTTAGCAGTGGCTTCCTTGCAGCTATTTTACCATGAAGGCCTGCTGCACAAAGTCTCCTCTTAACAGTTGTTGTAGAGATGTGTCTGCTGCTAGAACTCTGTGTGGCATTGACCTGGTCTCTAATCTGAGCTGCTGTTAACCTGCAATTTCTGAGGCTGGTGACTTATCCTCAGAAGCAGAGGTGACTCTTGGTCTTCCCTTCCTGGGGCGGTCCTCATGTGAGCCAGCTTCTTTGTAGCGCTTGATGGTTTTTTGCCTCTGCACTTGGGGACATTTTCAAAGTTTTTCCAATTGTTACAAAAATATTAATAGCACAGCATATATTATATCTTTTAAGTGTTAAATATATGAAATCATGCAATTATTATAACTTCCTGTGTAAATAAAGACATAAATCCATGTAAGAGATTTTTTGATCAATTCCTGCTTTGAAATGAAAATTCTAAGGAAAAATAAAAGATAGAGGTTAATTTCATATTAGTTCAGAAACAAAATAATTTAAGTATCTTATACATATGTATATATTTAACCCCTTCCCGACCTTTGACGCCACTTAGGCGTCATGATAGTCGGTGCCAATCCGACCCATGACGCCTATGTGGCGTCATGGAAAGATCGCGTCCCTGCAGATCGGGTGAAAGGGTTAACTCCCATTTCACCCGATCTGCAGGGACAGGAGGAGTGGTAGTTTAGCCCAGAGGGGGTGGCTTCACCCCCACGTGGCTACGATCGCTCTGATTGGCTGTTGAAAGTGAAACTGCCAATCAGAGCGATTTGTAATATTTCACCTATTATAACTGGTGAAATATTACAATCCAGCCATGGCCGATGCTGCAATATCATCGGCCATGGCTGGAAACACTAATGTGCCCCCACCCCACCCATCGCCCCCCAGCCCTTCGATCTGTCCGGTACACTGCTCCGGCTCCCCTCCGTCCTGTGCTCCACTCCCCCCGTGCTCTTGTCCGCTCCCCCCGTGCTCCAATCACCCTCCCCGTGCTCCAATCACCCCCCCTGCACTCCGATCCACCCCCTCCTTGCTCCGTTACACCCCCCGTGCTCCGTTCCACCCCCCGTGCTCCGTTCCACCCCCGTGCTCCGTTCCACCCCTCCCACGCTTCGATCCACCCCCCATGCTCCGATTCCCCCCCGTGCTCCCCCCCACCCCATCATACTTACCGATCCTGCCGGGGTCCGTCCGTCTTCTCCCCGGGCGCCGCCATCTTCCAAAATGGCGGGCGCATTCGCAGTGCGCCCGCCAAATCTTCCGGCCGGCAGATTCGTTCCAAAGTGCATTTTGATCACTGAGATAGATTATATCTCAGTGATCAAAATAAAAAAAATAATAAATGACCCCCCCCCCCCTTTGTCACCCCCATAGGTAGGGACAATAAACAAATAAAGAATTTTTTTTTCCACTAATGTTAGAATAGGGTTAGGGGTAGGGTTAGGGTTAGGGCTAGGGTTAGGGGTAGGGTTAGGGCTAGGGTTAGGGGTAGGGTTAGGGGTAGGGTTAGGGCTAGGGTTAGGGCTAGGGTTAGGGCTAGGGTTAGGGGTAGGGGTAGGGTTAGGGGTAGGGTTAGGGCTAGGAGTAGGGCTAGGGTTAGGGCTAGGGTTAGGGGTAGGGTTAGGGTTAGGGCTAGGGGTAGGGTTAGGGTTAGGGCTAGGGGTAGGGCTAGGGTTAGGGGTAGGGTTAGGGCTAGGGTTAGGGCTTCGGTATGTGCACACGTATTCTGGTCCTCTGCGGATTTTTCCGCTGCGGATTTGATAAATCCGCAGTGCTAAACCCCTGCGGATTTATGGTGGATTTACCGCATTTTTTCTGCGCATTTCACTGCGGTTTTACAACAGCGATTTTCCATTTGAGCGGTTGTAAAACCGCTGCGGAATCCGCACAAAGAAGTGACATGCTGCGGAATGTAAACCGCTGCGTTTCCGTGCAGTTTTTCCGCAGCATGTGTACAGCGATTTTTGTTTCCCATAGGTTTGCATTGAACTGTAAACTCATGGGAAACTGCTGCGGATCCGCAGCGTTTTCCGCAGCGTGTGCACATACCTTTAGAATTAGGCTATGTGCACACGGTGCGGATTTGGCTGCGGATACGCAGCAGTGTTCTATCACGTTTACAGTACCATGTAAACATATGTAAACCAAATCCGCTGTGCCCATGGTGCGGAAAATACCGCGTGGAAACGCTGCATTGTATTTCCCGCAGCATGTCAATTTTTTGTGCGGATTCCGCAGCGTTTTACACCTGTTCCTCAATAGGAATCCGCAGGTGAAATCCGCACAAAAAACACTGGAAATTCGCGGAAAATCCGCAGGTAAAACGCAGTGCCTTTTACCCGCGGATTTTTCAAAAATGATGCTGAAAAATCTCACACGAATCCGCAACGTGGGCACATAGCCTTAGGGTTAGGGTTGGAATTAGGGTTGTGGTTAGGGTTGTGATTAGGGTTATGGCTACAGTTGGGATTAGAGTTAGGGGTGTGCTGGGGTTAGTGTTGGAGGTAGAATTGAGGGGTTTCCACTGTTTGGGCACATCAGGGGTCTCCAAACGCAACATGGCGCCACCATTGATTCCAGCCAATCTTGTATTCAAAAAGTCAAATGGTGCTCCCTCAATTCCGAGCCCTGACGTGTGCCCAAACAGTGGTTTACCCCCACATATGGGGTACCAGCATACTCAGCATAAACTGCGCAACAATTACTGGGGTCCAATTTCTCCTGTTACCCTTGTGAAAATAAAAAAATGCTTGCTAAAACATCATTTTTGAGGAAAGAAAAATGATTTTTTATTTTCACGGCTCTGCGTTGTAAACGTCTGTGAAGCACTTGGGGGTTCAAAGTGCTCACCACATATCTAGATAAGTTCCTTGGGGGGTCTAGTTTCTAAAATGGGGTCACTTGTGGGGGGTTTCTACTGTTTAGGCACACCAGGGGCTCTGCAAACGCAACGTGACGCCCGCAGACCATTCCATCAAAGTCTGCATTTCAAAAGTCACTACTTCCCTTCTGAGCCCCGACGTGTGCCCAAACAGTGGTTTACCTCCACACATGGGGTATCAGCGTACTCAGGAGAAACTGGACAACAACTTTTGGGGTCCAATTTCTCCAGTAACCCTTGGGAAAATAAAAAATTCTGGGCTAAATAATTATTTTTGAGGAAAGAAAACATATTTATTATTTTCACGGCTCTGCATTATAAACTTCTATGAAGCACTTGGGGGTTCAAAGTGCTCATCACACATCTAGATAAGTTCCTTTCGGGGTCTAGTTTCCAAAATGGGGTCACTTGTGGGGAGTTTCTACTGTTTAGCTACATCAGGGGCTCTGCAAACGCAAAGTGACGCCCGCAGAGCATTCCATCAAAGTCTGCATTTCAAAACGTCACTACTTCAATTCCGAGCCCCGGCATGTGCCCAAACAGTGGTTTACCCCCACATATGGGGTATCAGCGTACTCAGGAGAAACTAGACAACAACTTTTGGGGTCAAATTTCTCCTGTTACCCTTGGCAAAATAAAAAATTGCAGGCTAAAAGATCATTTTTGAGAAAATAATTTATTTTTTTTATTTTCATGGCTCTGCGTTATAAACTTCTGTGAAGCACTTGGGGGTTCAAAGTCCTCACCACACATCTAGATTAGTTCCTTTGGTGGACTAGTTTCCAAAATGGGGTCATTTCTGGGGGATCTCCAATGTTTAGGCACACAGGGGCTCTCCAAACGTGACATGGTGTCCGCTAATGATTGGAGCTAATTTTCCATTTAAAAAGCCAAATGGCGTGCCTTCCCTTCTGAGCCCTGCCGTGCGCCCAAACAGTGGTTTACCCCCACATATGGGGTATCAGCATACTCAGGACAAACTGGACAACAACATTTGGGGTCCAATTTCTCCTATTACCCTTGGCAAAATAGGAAATTCCAGGCTAAAAAATCATTTTTGAGGAAAGAAAAATTATTTTTTATTTTCATGGCTCTGCGTTATAAACTTCTGTGAAGCACTTGGGGGTTTAAAGTTCTCAATATGCATCTAGATAAGTTCCTTGGGGGGTCTAGTTTCCAAAATGGGGTCACTTGTGCGGGAGCTCCAATGTTTAGGCACACAGGGGCTCTCCAAACGCGACATGGTGTCCGCTAACAATTGGAGCTAATTTTCCATTCAAAAAGTCAAATGGCGCGCCTTCCCTTCCGAGCCCTGCCGAGTGCCCAAACAGTGGTTTACCCCCACATATGAGGTATCGGTGTACTCGGGAGAAATTGCCCAACAAATTTTAGGATCCATTTTATCCTATTGCCCATGTGAAAATGAAAAAATTGAGGCGAAAAAATTTATTTGTGAAAAAAAAGTACTTTTTCATTTTTACAGATCAATTTGTGAAGCACCTGAGGGTTTAAAGTGCTCACTAGGCATCTAAATAAGTTCCTTGGGGGGTCCAGTTTCCAAAATGGGGTTACTTGTGGGGGAGCGCCAATGTTTAGGCACACAGGAGCTCTCCAAACGCGACATGGTGTCCGCTAACGATGGAGATAATTTTTCATTCAAAAAGTCAAATGGCGCTCCTTCCCTTCCGAGCCTTACCATGTGCCCAAACAGTGGTTTACCCCCACATATGAGGTATCAGTGTACTCAAGAGAAATTGCCCAACAAATTTTAGGATCCATTTTATCCTGTTGCCCATGTGAAAATGAAAAAATTGAGGCTAAAAGAATTTTTTTGTGAAAAAAAAGTACTTTTTCATTTTTACGGATCAATTTGTGAAGCACCTGGGGGTTCAAAGTGCTCACTATGCATCTAGATAAGTTCCTTGGGGCGTCTAGTTTCCAAAATGGGGTCACTTGTGGGGGAGCTCCAATTTTTAGGCACACGGGGGCTCTCCAAACGTGACATGGTGTCCGCTAAAGAGTGGAGCCAATTTTTGATTCAAAAAGTCAAATGGCGCTCCTTCCCTTCCAAGCCCTGCCGTGCGCCCAAACAGTGGTTTACCCCCACATATGAGGTATCAGCATACTCAGGACAAATTGCACAACAACGTTCGTGGTTCAGTTTCTCTTTTTACCATTGGGAAAATAAAAAAATTGTTGCTAAAAATAATTTTTGTGACTAAAAAGTTAAATGTTCATTTTTTCCTTCCATGTTGCTTCTGCTGCTGTGAAGCACCTGAAGGGTTAATAAACTTCTTGAATGTGGTTTTGAGTACCTTGAGGGGTGCAGTTTTTAGAATGGTGTCACTTTTGGGTATTTTCAGCCATATAGACCCCTCAAACTGACTTCAAATGTGAGGTGGTCCCTAAAAAAAATGGTTTTGTAAATTTCGTTGTAAAAATGAGAAATCGCTGGTCAAATTTTAACCCTTATAACTTCCTAGCAAAAAAAAATTGTTTCCAAAATTGTGCTGATGGAAAGTAAACATGTGGGAAATGTTATTTATTAACTATTTTGTGTCACATAACTCTCTGGTTTAACAGAATAAAAATTCAAAATGTGAAAATTGCAAAATTTTCAAAATTTTTGCCAAATTTCCGTTTTTATCACAAATAAACGCAGAATTTATTGACCTATATTTACCACTAACATGAAGCCCAATACGTCACGAAAAAACAATCTCAGAACCGCTAGGATCCGTTGAAGCGTTCCTGAGTTATTACCTCCTAAAGGGACACTGGTCAGAATTGCAAAAAACGGCAAGGTCTTTAAGGTCAAAATAGGCTGGGTCATGAAGGGGTTAATATATGCATTTAATGTAGTAATAAATATTATTACTGGAGTATATTTTAATTATTTCACTATATATATAAAAATACAGTTATACAATCTCTACTTATACAAATATGCTATTTACTGTATACTGTATGAATATGTATCTACAAAACTATAGAACTACAGAATTATACTGTTTAAAATAATTACAGATTATTAATAATACATTGTATAACACATTTACACATCATATAATATAATTACATTTTTAGCCAATTCCTAAATCAAATCTTTTTTCCCTGTCGATAATGTCTTGAAAAGCTCTATTTAAATTTGTCATTTTTAAATTCATGGATTTTTTGAAAAGCTCCGATAATGGAGTCTTCAGCTTACCTTCCATAATGTGGCTTTGTGAAGACACCTGCTCCTGTTTGTCAACTAATTTTTCTCCTCATTATCAAATCAAACTTATCAGCAAAACTCTCAAATATCTCTGAATTTCTGCACACATGGATTTTCTTATCATATGCAGGAATGATTTTGCATCATTTTAACAAGTTTTTCCTAACTTTAATTTGGAGTTGGGCCTCTGAGTCATCTTTTATTTTTAGTGTAAATAATAATAAATAATCTTTATTTTTATATAGCGCTAACATATTCCGCAGCGCTTTACAGTTTTGCACATATTATCATCACTGTCCCAGATGGGGCTCACAATCTAAAATCCTTATGAGTATGTCTTTGGAATGTGGGAGGAAACAATAGTGCCCGGAGGAAACCCACGCAATCACGGAGGGAACATACAAACTCTTTGCAGATGTTGTCCTGGGTGGGATTAGAACCCAGGACCCAAGCGCTGCAAGGCTGCAGTGCTAACCACTGTGCCACCGTGCTGCCCATCTGTTCCTTGTTTGTCATCATCAACAGTTCTCATGTCTCCTCCTACGTTTCCCCCATCTTGTTTTACATCATGAGACACAAAGTCACTTTGAGTGGCCTTTACAGACACGTGTCTCACATCTTGTTCACTCTCCACATTACAGTCAATCTTGGGAACATCACTAATTTCCTTAGATACTCTTTCAACACAGTCTTTTTTGGATTTCTCTGACAAAAACTTGTGAAATATGTAAACCAAATGTAAAATATTTTTCAGTTTCTCTTTTTCTTTATTGTAAATTAGCTTAGAATATATCTTTAGATTTGCTATCTTGCATTCTCCATATAAACTTAGCCAAAAAACTTCTACATTTTTAGACTCGGTTAAAGATAAAAATTTCAGATGACTTGACTTAGAACACGAATTAATTAAATCCATTTTTCTTACCTTGAAATATCTCAGCTTGTAGTTCCTTTGTTGGACAATGCTTGGCTCTGGTCATCAGCACGTCTGCTTGTCTTCAGTACGTCTGGCACTTGTACTTCTACTACTTGTCAATCCATCTGGTACCTGTTAGTCTCACTCGTAGGTTCTGTGTGATCTTTGTGACTTGAAGTGTTGTAGTGGAATTCCTGAAAACTTGCCCTATTGACATTTAGCAAAGCTCTTCTCTTTCCCCGTGTGCAAGGAGAAGGAAATCCACGCAAAAATAGCACAAAAAAATCAGAACTGGCTGGCTTGGCCAAATGTTAAGTTTGCTTTTTTGCACATGTATTTAATCAGGCCTCTTTACCAGAAGTGATACTCTTAAAGAAAATGTCATGATATTTTCATAAAAAATGTAGTGGTTTATTGGATTGTCCACAAAAAAGCCACATTGCAGTAAAACATAAAATAGGTGAAGTAGTTACAAAGAGATTGTCCATTTGAGATTCTGGATGGTAAATGGCTTCTGTCTTTGTCATGGAATAGAAGTCATCATGGCTACCAACTGTTCATTTCTTCTGTGAGGAGTCTGAAGTCTGTGGAGTGTGAAGGAGCAGGCAGGAGGTGACAGCCCCCACATAACAGCCCCCTTCTCCTAAGAGACGTGATTATATATGTCCCATAGAACACGTGTTCTCTCTATATGGTGTTAACTATTACTCTGAGCTACAAATACAGAAATAGCTTTTGTAATGTCAGTGAGAGGCAATGTGCTCAGTGCAGAGTTGAGAATTAGAATAATTTAATTAATAATTAATATATAACAGTGGCAGACAATCCCTGCGTGTTGATTGGTGCTCTAAAGAGTGTCAAACGTGCAGGGCAGTAACCCGAGGTACCACCGAATAATACCGGAAATGCTCGGCGCTGGCTGAGCACCGCGAGTACAACGATGCTCAAGCGAGTAACAAGCATTGCCAAGTATGCTCGCTCATCACTAATCCTGACATTAACTATATTGTTGACAGACTTGGCATAGGCAGAGTAAAAGGCAGATAAAATGAAAAGGATAACAGCAATGCTAACCAGGACAATAAAACATTGCAGTTGGGTAATGTCAGTGCATCTGGTTTACCTACAGATAAAAGGAGAATATATTTGGACTACTTGATAATAGGTCTTTTTAATTGTCTAATACTTTTATGGTTAGCAAACCAGCTGCATACTCCCAAAAAAGGGATTAAAGTTGAGAGGCCATTACTTCACATTCACAGCAGTAAAGTACACCTGTTTTGTCTCCATAATTACAAGAATAATTTTTGTAAAGCTTTTAAAACAGCCATCAATTCTTCATTTTGCAACACACTCCCCAAGCAGAGATAATTGTGGCACCGATCTGTGTGAAAATGACATGGCTTCTTCCATTTTCATCACCTGTTTATTATAAACTAAAAGAATGAATGCATTTTGCTCCACCACAAAGGAATATTTTTTATACATTTGGTAAAAAGTTATTTTTTCATTTAGCAAAGTGTATATCTCGATATACTCACCAAACAGGAATAACTGCTATACCTTTTTTTAAAAATGCCATGACTTCTTCCTTTGCACCACCTGCAAGGAAACATTTTTACAACATTTATACAATTTAATTAGCCTAAAAAGTCTGATACTGCAATCTCTTGTTAAATATGCTGTTGGTTACCTCTGATTATTATCTGTTTTAAAGTAGCCAGATTGGTTAAAGTCACAACAAGAAGTCCGTTTCTGCATTACAGATGTTAAAACTTGTTCATTTGACTCCAAAGTGACCTCACAGTGTTTTGGCCTGACAATCTTTTTACAACATTTACCATTTGATTTAAATATTTTTCATAACATTTTTAAGACTTTTTCTACTTTGTTTCTATCTCGAATGGGACCTTTAGCCTGCAAACATTTGATTGTGCATCATAATCTGCCTTTACTTTTTTATTGCAATATTTGAACTTTGCTTTGTACTGTAAAAATCACGATTTGCTATGAGTGACAGACTTTGGCTGACCTTCTCATGAGATAAGCACAACAGGCATCCAGGTCGGATGAAGTGCTGAAATGCCACCGATTGCTAACAGCTTTTAAGGGCTTAGCTAGCACTAATAGCTGCTGTGAGAGGAAGATACAGTAATGCAACACAGCCAATATCTGCTCTGTGGGAAGCAGGTGCAGCTACTGAACCTGTTCCATACATTATTATTATTATACATTTATGTATAATGAGCAAAAAACAAGGCATACAGGTACATAAGGAGGGAGGACCCTGCCCATGAGGGCTCACAGTCTGCAGGGGATGGGTGAGGATACACTAGAGAGGGTAGAGCTGGTTGTGTGGCTGTTCAGTAGGTTGAGGATCATTGTAGGCCATAGGCTTGTTGGAAGAGGTGAGTCTTCAGGTTCTTTTTGAAGGTTTCTATGGTAGGCGAGAGTCTGATGTGTTGTGGTAGAGAGTTTCAGAATATGGGGGAAGCACGGAAGAAGTCTTGGATGCGGTTATGAGAAGAAGAGATGAGATATGAGTAGAGGAGGAGATCTTGAGAAAATCGGAGGTTGCATGTAGGTAAGTACCAGGAGACCATGTCACAGATGTATGGAGGAGACAGTTTGTGGATGGCTTTGTATGTCATTGTGAGGGTTTTGAACTGGAGTCTCTGGGCGATAGGAAGCCAGTGAAAGGCTTGGCATAGAGGAGAGGCTGGGGAATAGTGGAAAGACAGGTAGATTAGTCAGCCAGCAGAGTGTAGGATGGATTGGAGTGGTGCCAGAGTGCTAGAGGGGAGGCCAGAGAGTAGGAGGTTGCAGTAGTCAAGGCAGGAAATGATAAGGGCATGCACTAGTGTTTTTGTGGTGTCTCGGTCAAGGAATGCGTGGATCCGGGAGAAATTTTTGAGTTTGAGATGGCAGGAGGAGGCAAGGGCTTGGATATGTGGCTTGAAAGAGAGGGCAGAGTCGAGGATCACCCTGAGGCACTGGATGTGTGGGACTGGGGATAGTGAGCAGCCATTGACATTGATAGATAGGTCTGGTGGAGAAGTAGGGTGAGATGGGGGAAAGATGATGAATTTTGTTTTGTCTGTGTTCTGTTTTAGAAAGCGAGCAGAAAAGAAGGCCGAGATAGCAGACAGACAGAGTGGGATTTTGGTAAGTAAGGAGGAGAGGTCAGGTCCGGATAGGTAGATCTGTGTGTCATCAGCGTAGAGATGATAATGCATACTGTAGGATTCCATGAGCTGTCTCAGGCCGAAGGTGTAGATGGAGAAGAGTAGGGGTCTCCGAACTGAGCCTTCAGGAACACCGACAGACAAGGGGCAAAATGAGGAGGTGGTGTGGGGGAGGGAGACACTGAATGTTCGGTCTGTCAGATATAACAAGATCCAGGATAAGGCCAAATCTGTGATGCCGACAGATGAGAGGATGTCCAGCAGAAGACAGGTCCAGGAGAAGGAGGATAGAGTAGTGTCGCTTGCTCTTGGCAGTTAGTAGGTGATTTGCCACTTTAGTAAGAGCAGTTTCAGTTGAGTGATGGGGTCAGAAGCCAGATTGTAACCTGTCAAAGAGGGAGCAGGAGGAGAGGTGGGAGGACAATTCAAGATGGACACGTTGTTCTAGTATTTTTGAAGCATAAGGGAGAAGAGATTTCGGGCGATAGCTAGACACACAGGATGGGTCATCTTTCACTCAAGTTATGGCATACACATCCATCATATAGCACTAAGGTTCTAATACAGAGTCAGTTTTCTTAGAAGAAGTGACAATGGAATATTGTAGTATAATAAGAATATTTATTGTGCTAACATATTCCGCAGCACTTTACAATTTTAAAAGGGACTTGTACAGACAAAAATATTACACGATAAACATAACTCATATATCAAAAGAAGTGAGGGCCCTGCTGGCAAGTTTGCAATCTATGAGGAAATAGGGGAAACACAAAAGGTAAATGATAGAATGTTTTCATATTACATGATACAGCCTTACTGTTTTTAAACAGGGTATGCACATAACTCTGCATGAACCGGTCCCCAGCTAGTATGTATATAGTACAGACACACACGGCTATTGAATGCATAGAGGGTGTGTGAACAGATGCTACAAGGGTCATTATTTTGAAGAAAATGGGTTTTTAGGCCATGCTTAGAACTGTGGATATTGGGAAATAATTGAATTGACCTGGGTAGTGCATTCCAAAGAATTGGCGCTATGCATAAGAAGTCTTGGAGATGGGAATAGGAGATGCAGATTATTGAAAATTTTAGTTTTAAGTCTTTATCAGAATGGAGAGAACGGGACGGGTGGTAGATTGAGATGAGGGAGGAGATGAAGGGTGGTGCTGATCTGTGGAACGCTTTGTGGGTAAGAGTGATAGTTTTATATTGAACTCTGTATCGACTGGAAAACCAGAGCAACGACTGGCATAGGTGTATAGGCATTGGTGTAGCGGTTTGAAAGGAATATGATCCTAGATGCTGCATTCAGGATGGAATGGAGAGGCAGAGGGTTTGATAAGAGGGAAACCGGTTAGTAGAGAGTTGCAATAGTCCAGACGAGAATTAATAAGAGCTACAGTAAGAGTTTTTACCTAGTCAAAGCTAAGAAAAGGTTGAATTCTAGAGATGTTTTTGAGGTGTAGGTGACATGAGCGGGCGAGTGTTCAGATGTGGGGAGTGAAGGAAAGATCTGAATCAAATATGACACCAAGACAGAGGACGCCTTGCTGGGGAGTAATCGGGGAACCAGCCACAGAAATGGCAATATCGGGCATAGGTAGGTTAGTGGAGGGAGGAAACACAAGTTCAGTTTCTGACAGATTCAGTTTCAGAAACAGCAGAAAGCAATCACCGGTAATTTGTCATAATGCAATGTTGATGTCAGGAGTCAATGTGTATAAATGGGTATCATCAGCATAGAGATGATGTTGAAGTCCAAATCTACTGATTGTCCAAGGATGGAACCTTGTGGAACCCTGAGAGTAAGGGGAAGGGGAGAGGAAGAGAAGCCAGCAAAAGACACAGTGAAGGAGCTTCAAGAAGGTAGAAGAAGAAACTGGAATGAACAGCGTCCATGAGCCCATTGGCATGGATCATAGTAAGAAGAAGCTGCTGATTCACAGTGTCAAATGCTGCAGAGAGATCCAGGAGAATCAGCAGAGAGCAGTGGCCATTAAAATTTAGTGGGATTGGGTGTTCAGCAAAACATGGGAACAATCAGATTGTAGGTACCTGTGTACATTTGCTTGAAATAGGTGTGTATGTGATTAAAGAGGTTTACCAGGTAATAATAAATGACTGCTGAATAGGGTTGAGCGACCTTTACTTTTATAGGATCGGGTCGGGTTTCACGAAACCCGACTTTTTCAAAAGTCGGGTCGAGTGAAATCGGCCGATCCTATAAAAAAGTCGGGGTCGGGGTCGGACGAAACCCGAAACCCAATGCAGTGCATTGGGTGTCCATGGTTCCCAGGGTCTGAAGGAGCGGAAACTCTCCTTCAGGCCCTGCGATCCATATCTTAGTGTAAAATAAAGAATTAAAATTAAAAATATCGCAATACTTACCCTCTGACGCGCCCTGGTACTAACCGGGAACCTTCCTTCCTTAGAATCAGCCTTCCAGGACCTTGCGGTGACGTCGCGGTGACGTCGCGGCTTGTGATTGGCCGCGCGGCCGCCCATGTGACCGCTCGCGCGACCAATCACAAGCCGCGACGTCACCGCGACGTCACCGAAGGTCCTGGAAGGGCTGATTCTTAGGAAGGAAGGCTGCCAGAAAGAAGCAGGGCGCGTCCGAGGGTGAGTATATTCCTATTAGGTATATACTCACCCTCGGACGCGCCCTGCTTCTTTCCGGCAGCCTTCCTTCCTAAGAATCAGCCCTTCCAGGACCTTCGGTGACGTCGCGGCTTGTGATTGGTAGCGCGAGTGGTCACATGGGCGGCCGCGCGGCCAATCACAAGCCGAGACGTCACCGCGAATGTCACCGCAAGGTCCTGGAAGGCTGTTTCTAAGGAAGGAAGGTTCCCGGTTGGTACCAGGGCGCGTCAGAGGGTAAGTATTGCGATATTTTTTATTTTAATTCTTTATTTTACACTAAAATATGAATTCCAATACCAATTCCCGATATAAACATATAGGGAATCGGTATCGGAATTCCGATTCTAGATTCAAAAGATCGCCGACTTCATGGCCGACCCCACACGGGTCGGGTCGGGTTTCATGAAACTTGACTTTGCCAAAAGTCGGCGACTTTTGAATATTTTCGACCCGTTTCTCACAACCCTACTGCTGAATATGTATTGAAAACCAGAAATGTCAAACTAGACACTGGGCACAGTGGTTAAAATTGTGGAGTTTGTAGCGCACATGTCCGCCATAGTAAGTTCTTGGCTGCCATGGTCACTTGTTTACATGGCATGTTGTCACTGCTGCCAGGTAAAGAGAGACCACCAGGGGGCCACGCGATCATCTTCTTGATATCTCTCTTATGATTTTATGAATTATGTGTGTGTCTTGTTTGTCAATTATATAAGTGGTGTGCATGGGCGGACATACCACCTGTTCAACTGGTGCGACTGCATCGGGGCCTGGAGGCTCCCAGGGACCTCTGCAGGATAGCTAATAATAACATAGTAACATAGTAACATAGTTAGTAAGGCCGAAAAAAGACATTTGTCCATCCAGTTCAGCCTATATTCCATCATAATAAATCCCCAGATCTACGTCCTTCTACAGAACCTAATTGTATGATATAATATTGTTCTGCTCCAGGAAGACATCCAGGCCTCTCTTGAACCCCTCGACTGAGTTCGCCATCACCATCTCCTCAGGCAAGCAATTCCAGATTCTCACTGCCCTAACAGTAAAGAATCCTCTTCTATGTTGGTGGAAAAACCTTCTCTCCTCCAGACGCAAAGAATGCCCCCTTGTGCCCGTCACCTTCCTTGGTATAAACAGATCCTCAGCGAGATATTTGTATTGTCCCCTTATATACTTATACATGGTTATTAGATCGCCCCTCAGTCGTCTTTTTTCTAGACTAAATAATCCTAATTTCGCTAATCTATCTGGGTATTGTAGTTCTCCCATCCCCTTTATTAATTTTGTTGCCCTCCTTTGTACTCTCTCTAGTTCCATTATATCCTTCCTGAGCACTGGTGCCCAAAACTGGACACAGTACTCCATGTGCGGTCTAACTAGGGATTTGTACAGAGGCAGTATAATACTCTCATCATGTGTATCCAGACCTCTTTTAATGCACCCCATGATCCTGTTTGCCTTGGCAGCTGCTGCCTGGCACTGGCTGCTCCAGGTAAGTTTATCATTAACTAGGATCCCCAAGTCCTTCTCCCTGTCAGATTTACCCAGTGGTTTCCCATTCAGTGTGTAATGGTGACATTGATTCCTTCTTCCCATGTGTATAACCTTACATTTATCATTGTTAAACCTCATCTGCCACCTTTCAGCCCAAGTTTCCAACTTATCCAGATCCATCTGTAGCAGAATACTATCTTCTCTTGTATTAACTGCTTTACATAGTTTTGTATCATCTGCAAATATCAATATTTTACTTTGTAAACCTTCTACCAGATCATTAATGAATATGTTGAAGAGAACAGGTCCCAATACTGACCCCTGCGGTACCCCACTGGTCACAGCGACCCAGTTAGAGACTATACCATTTATAACCACCCTCTGCTTTCTATCACTAAGCCAGTTACTAACCCATTTACACACAATTTCCCCCAGACCAAGCATTCTCATTTTGTGTACCAACCTCTTGTGCGGCACGGTATCAAACGCTTTGGAAAAATCGAGATATACCACGTCCAATGACTCACCGTGGTCCAGCCTATAGCTTACCTCTTCATAAAAACTGATTAGATTGGTTTGACAGGAGCAATTTCACATAAACCCATGCTGATATGGAGTTAAACAGTTATTCTCATTGAGATAATCCAGGGCAATAATGAGGGCAATCTGCCCAGTTTATACAGCCCCGAGGCTCCGGGGTGCCCTCATGTGCACTCGCTTATTATATATGGCACAGTCCCCTAGTATATAGTGTACTCACTTATGTATAGAACAGTCCCTTGGTGTATAGTGTACTCACTTATTATGTATAACACCATCCTTAGTTACATAGTTTCCTCTTTTCTTGTGTATAACACCATCCCTTATTACATGCCATCCTCTCTAATTATATATGACGCCCTCTCTTATTATATAGCTACTCTGCTGTTATGTACAGTTCTGTCTCTTACATAGCGTATTCTTGTTATTTTTGTTATTCAGAGGGCCCTCTTTTACTAAATAGTCCCCTCTCTTGTTAGATATAAAATCACTAGTGATGGAGGAGCCAGTGACTAGACTACCAGTCCATCAGCTCCTCCTTTAGAAAAGAAGCTTTCCCATGCTCCATCAGCCATCATTGCATTATACAGCTTATAAGACAGGACGGTATGTAATAAATAACAGGGCTGTATAAAATCCAATACGTAAGGGACGGTGCAGTACATAGCAAGAGCGCACACTGTATAATAAGGAATGGCAATATACAAAAAAAGGAGACTATGTAATATATACATGTATGTGTGTGGCTATACATATATATATATATATATATATATATATATATAGATTCATTTATATAATGTACATGCAAATTACCTCTTCAGAGAAAAAGAGGACTTGAACTCTATAGTGCCACCTGTTGGAAGTAGTGATCCTACAAGCCACAATCAACCCTTTAATGAGTCTTGCAATATGACTTAGGATAAGAGCCAAATCAGTATCTCAATTCGCAGACACGGTGTTTTGGGCTGTTGGCCCTCATCAGTGCAAAGCATGAGAACTGGTTTGGCTAGGTGAGAGGCTCTGGACTGAGGTCTAAGGGGTAAGGTTTCTCCTTGTGGAGAGTGACATACCATCTCTGGCTTGTCAAGGTAAGGAGGCTTATTCGCCATGCAATGCTCCTCTGGAAAATTTAATATGCAAATTGCCTCTTCAGAGAAAAAGAGGACTTAAACTCTATATCGCCACCTGTTGGAAGTAGCGATCCTACAAGCCACAATCAACCCTTTAACGAGTCTTGCAATATGACTTAGGATACGAGCCAAATAAGTATCTCAATTTGCAGACATGGTGATTCGGGCTGTTGGCCCTCGTCAATGCAAAGCATGAGAACTGGTTTGGCTAGGTGAGAGGCTCTGGACATTGTATATGAAGATTTGTTGCCTTAAAAGGAGGGAGGACCAGACACATTTCCTGCACAGGGGCCCCAAGCTGTCTGTGTCCGCCCCTGGTGGTGTTTATTGCATGGTGTTTATTGCATGGGGACAATATGTTTCTATGAATGTAGCATTAATGTGTAAATCAATATGTTTCTCTGCCTAGTTTTCCATTAAAGTCATGCAGGTGCAGGCACAGTTTTAGGATAAGAGTTTGTTCTGTCTCTCATGCTGTTGAGCCAATATCTCTTATCCTATTATTTGTAACACGATCCTGCTATGCCTGTGTATCCTGTGATGGTGTGCTCCTTAACCAGTGTGCAAAGAAGTCTGTATAAGGCTGGTTTCACATTTGCGGTTGTGTCCGCAGCGTATGTGCCGCAATTTTCTGCATGTGTCTTGTATTCCTATCTTTAACATTATGGACGCAGGTGTCTGCGATTGGTTGCGTTTTGCCGTGTTTGACAACGCATGTGTCGTTTTGTCGTCTGTGGCTTGGCGCGGTAAACGTTACATGTAGTAATTTTAGAGGCATCAATTTGCTGCATAGAAGCATATGCATTACTGTCTATGGGAACGCATGCGTACACATGTCTTTGCGCATGCATGCGATTGATGCGCTTGTGTACTTCGGACCAGGAACTGATTTAGACATGCCCATTAAAGACACACCCTCCTGGAAATATCAAACGCATGCGCATAAAAAGTGCAAACACATGTAAAAACGCATGCAAACGCTGAGGTTTTTTTTACCATCATGTGTACGCTGATATGGGATAAAAAAACGCTGCTTTATCAGACATTTGCATGTGTTTTTCCATGTGTTTGCAGTTGTGGACGATATGCTGCGGACTTAACCGCAAATGTGAAACTAGCCTAAGCCCTTATTATGTGATGTTGCTGTAGGAGCTTTTGCATCTTACCCTGTAATGTGTGGCACTGTCTGCTGAGCCTATATATGAAGGCACATAATGTGTTATCCTGTGATGCCGAACAGACTGCACCGTCGGAGACCTGGCATGTCCAGCACAACTCATACCTCAAGTGATTCACAAAATCTGTGTGTTTTGCTGAGTGTAAGTCTCAATGAATTTAGAAGTGGTGAGACATACCAATTATGTGCATGCTGCGTTCATTAAAGCCAGATTTTGAATACTGTGTGACCTACTGTATCATATTTGCATTTTTATATTACAGCACTGTTGCCTCCATATTCACTGCATTCAATATGTTGTAACGAGAAAATCCCTAAAATTTATCAGATTACAATAAGCCTCTAAGATTTTCTGCATTATTTACTTTAAAGATTTCTGATACATCAATTTACTCAGGGTTCCAAATTAATTTTATTTATCATTATGTACTCTTTGGACAAAAATTGATAGCGAGTTAAACAGAAAAACTCAACGATCATTATATTGTTTATTCTTTTTATTATGATATTAAAGAACATGTGATAAAATCCATCTGTTACCAGACAGATTTTATTCTTGTTTTTTTCCAATTAATTAAATTAGTGTCCCATGGTTTGCAGGATACATCTGTAAATTAATTACTCAAAGAACGGATGACGATGAAAATTATAATGTTTTTACCTCCCAAACCTATTTTTAACATTTTTTTTTACTCTAGTTGCTGGCTCACAGGAGATGCAAATTGCCTATTAATACTTTGCATGAAAGATTGAACTCAGCTGTGCCGATGTCTATTATTGTTATTACCATAACACCACATGTTTCATCAATGATTTGTATACTCGATATAGACAATATGCTATATAAAATTGTGCGATTCTAAGTCCAATTTTTGACCAAAGTGTATCCACCTAACAACAACAAGGTAATCTCTCTCAGATAGGACCCTAATGATTCGGCTCTGTTTGTGCCTAATACTTAAATGAACTGCGAAAGAATAGGATCCAGCTTTATTATTCCAATATTAGAGAATGGGGTTGCGAGTACAGCACATAGACACATTTTTTACAACATACTTCAGAGCATTTGCTTACACTAGAGTACAATGCAGAAGCAGCATACTATGATAATTGTACCTGAGTCATGTGTCAAAAACAAGGTGATTGTGCAGTTTTAGCGAAAGTGTTGGGAGCTTACAGCTACTTAAAAGAAACATTATTTCATGGTAATTTTCTATTGCAATTTTGCAGGTTTTTTGTCACCATATAAACTCGAGTATAATCCGAGATTTTCAGCCCATTTTTTTAGGCTGAAAGTGCCCCTCTTGGCTTTTACTCAAGTCATCATCACAGGGGGTCTGAGTGGGAGGGGAAGCAGCAGCTGTCCATCATACTCACCTGCTCCTGGGGCGTCTCTGCATGTCCCTGCTTCTCCAGTGCCCGCAGCTCTTCCTGTGTTCAGAATACCACCCATATTCATTACTTTGATGAGCGGACCACTGACCGCTGAACACAGCTGCTGGCACCATCGCATTGGAGAAGCAAAGACCGCGCCGGGAAGGTGACTATAACGGGGAGGTGAGCCTTGCAATATTCACCTGTCCCTGTTCCACCACTGGGTGCTGCTGTGTTTTCCGCATCCTCTGGCTGTGATGTTTAGGTCAGATGGCATGATGACATGTTTAGTGGGCGTGCTGCCCTCTACCTGAACGGTCACTGGAACAGGGACAGGTGAATATCGCAAGTGCGGTGTCCCCACCTGCTCAGGACAAGAGGTGAGTATGTCATTTTTTTTTTAATTGCAGCAGCAGCATATTGGGCAAATGTTTATATGGAGCATCTTATGGGGCGATAATCAACCTTTGTGCAGCATTATTTGGGGCACATTTTCTATGGAGCATCTTATGGGGCCATGATCAACCTTTATGCAGCATTGCATGGGGCAAATGTTTCTATGGAGCATGTTATAGGGCCATAATCAATCTTTGTGCAGCATCATATGGGGCATATTTTTGTATGAAGCATCTTATGGGGCCCATCATGAACTTTATGGAGCATTATATGGGGCTCCTGATTCAATATGGATATTCAAAAACACTTAACCTACTGACGTCTCAATTAATTTTACTTTTATTAGTATCTATTTTTATTTTTGAAATTTACCAGTAGCTGCTGCATTTCCCACCCTAGGTTTATACTCGAGTCATTAAGTTTTCCCAGTTTTTTGTGGCAAAATTAGGGGTCTCGGCTTACAGTATACTCGGGTCGAATTATACTCGAGTACATACGGTATTTGTTTTCAAGATATATTGCAGGCCAATGATTGTTTAAATAAGTTTTCCCAGTTTAAAGGTTTTTTGGTGCAAAGGAAAAAAGGAAAAAATAACAAACACAGCTGATCTCCCTCACTCCCACTCCAGTAACAGCTCTCTGTAGTTGCTCTGCTTTTGTTTTTAGTTACGTTAGGGATGTCACTGCAACTAAAGTACAAGTGACCTATCACTGTGCTCAGCTGTCTCATGTTGTCCACAGACTCCATACACATTAAAATAAAGTCAGCCAAACCTGCCAATTTTGTCAAGATTGTCAAACAGTTTAACGTGTATGTGGCCTCCCAACTTTCTGGCAATAGGTGAAGTTTGATGGAGAGAAGTAATCAGCCTGTTGGATTTTCAATTTCTGATTCTTTTGTTTCTCGGAAATAAGGGTACCGTCACACTATACGATTTACCTACGATCACGACCAGCGATATGACCTGGCCGTGATCGTAGGTAAATCGTAGTGTGGTCGCTGGGGAGCTGTCACACAGACAGCTCTCCAGCGACCAACGATGCCGAGGTACCCGGGTAACCAGGGTAAACATCGGGTAACTAAGCGCAGGACCGCGCTTAGTTAACCGATGTTTACCCTGGTTACAAGCGTTAAACTAAAAAAAAACAAACAGCACATACTTACATTCTGGTGTCCGTCAGGTCCCTTGCAGTCTGCTTCCCGCACTCAGTGACTGCCGGCCGTAAAGTGAAAGTGAAAGCACAGCCGCTGTGCTCTGCTTTCACTTTACGGCCGGCAGTCACAGTGCGGGAAGCAGAGACGGCAAGGGACCTGACGGACACCAGAATGTAAGTATGTGCTGTTTGGTTTTTTTTAGTTTAACGCTTGTAACCAGGGTAAACATCGGGTAACTAAGCGCGGTCCTGCGCTTAGTTACCCGATGTTTACCCTGGTTACAAGCGAACGCATCGCTGGATCGCATCGCTAGATCGCTAGATCGGTGTCACACACACCGATCTAGCGATGACAGCGGGAGATCCAGCGATGAAAGAAAGTTCCATACGATCTGCTACGACGTACGATTCTCAGCAGGATCCCTGATCGCTGCTGCGTGTCAGACACAGCGATATCGTAACGATATCGCTGGAACGTCACGAATCGTACCGTCGTAGCGATCGAAATGTTATAGTGTGACGGTACCCTAAGACTCTGATAGAGGACTTTTGAGAGGACAGAGGAGTCAGGCAGCAATTTTCCCCTAAAGAACTTGAACGCTTGACTGAGTCAAGTTTTCCAGTGCAAGGCAGAGCTGATAGAAAGAGCTCTTGCATTAATTTATTATGCTATGCATCATCTCCATTAAACAAGTTGACCAGGATTAAAATTTTATATGCCCATAAAATTGAAGATATATGAAGCAAACATACCAATACTGACACCCGCCAAAGCAAGTGTTGCTTCTCCATTGATTTTCCCTTCTTTGTTAACAGACTACAGTAGTCACATCCTCACTAGCATAGATGTTCGGGTACAGCGGGTTCTGCCCATCATAGAACAGTACCCAAAATTGAACCTGTTCCCCATTCAGAAGAATGGGGGGCCCAAACATATGTTCTTTGCCACACTGTCATTTTGCATGACAGCGCGGCAAACACAGGCTCTAATCAGTGGTAAGATCATTGCCCCCAGTCAGAGTGCTGCAGTTCTCATGCTGTCAGATGATAGTGTGTGAGCAAGAAGCTGTGACCGGTAGTAAAAAGGTAAAAGGCATCGGCTGATGAGAGTATTACTCTCATTTGCTTACTCTTGCTGCCTCTAATAGATGTGAGAGCAAGCGATGCTGGTGAGAGTATTCATCAGCTGACACCTGTGCTCTAAGTAAATACATTTATAAAACAAATTATATGGGGTCTCCTCTATTTTTGATAACCAGAGTGGGCAAAACTGAACGCTGTTTGCTGCAGCCCTCAACTCTAAACTTTATCATGGCTAGTTATCAAGAATAGATGGGGTCCCAAACAGTTTTTTTAAATTATTTAAATAAATATTAAAAAAACGGCATGGGGTCTCCCCCATTTTTCACAACCAACCAAGTTAAAGTATACAGCTGGGCACTGGTATTCCCAAAAGTCCTCCTCAGCCTAAAAATAGCAGCACGCATCTGCCCCCAAAAATGTTCATCTATTAGCTGTGCCAATTCTGGCTCTTTGTGCAGCTGTTCCCACTTGTGCTGGTGAAGTGACAAGTGGGGTTATATTATTGGAGTTGATGTCAGCTTTGTATTTTCAGATGTAATGAAGCCAGACCCAGAATAAAGTCCTTTAATTGAAATAAAGACTCTGACACCTTTATTTGAAATAAAATCAAACTTATATTCACGCTTACGCCTAATCCATTGATGCTCAAGTCCCCTGTAAAAGACAAATAATAATAAAACACCATATTCCTCACCTGTATAATGAGAAGATAAAGACAGAAACACCCTCAACTTGGTCTTCTCTCGGATTTTCTCAGTCGATGATTTCACAAGCTCCCTTCTCCAGCTCTCTGACCACAACTTTCTTTCATTCTCTATTAAGAACTGCCAGCCAGCTCAGGTCACCCCCACGTTACAAACTTATAGAAACATGCAGGCCATTAACACCCAGAAACTGATGAAGAAACTGCAGTCATCATTGGCCCCTATCTCTTCCCTTCCAAGTCCTGATTCCTGAGCATTATATCAAAACACTACAAAGTGCCCTGGATGAAACTGCACCTCCTATACATAGAACAACTCGGCCCACATGGCGACAACCGTGGCACATGCTGCAAACTCATTTCCTACAGCGGTGCTATAGGTGCACCGAAATCTGTGGAGAAAATCCAATCTACCAAAGATTTCATCCATTAAAACTTTATGCTTAAAACATGCAACACTGCCCTTCACCTCTCAAAACAAACCTATTTCAGCACCCTCATCACCTCACTATCTAAAAACCCGAAATGTCTCTTTGACCCTTTTCAATTTCTAGTCAACCCAAAAGTGTAGGCCCCTACCATGGATCTAAATGCTCACGACTTGGCCAATTATTTGAAAGAAAAAATTGACCATATCCGGCAAGAAATTATCTCCCAATCCCCTTATACCATGCACTGTCCACCCTCCCCCAGTGCATCTAGCTCACTCTCTGATTTTGAACCAGTCACAGAAGAAGAAGTAATTATGCTTCTTGCAATTTATCGTCCGACCACTTGCACCAGTAACCCCATTCTGTCTCATCTCCTTCAGTCCCTTTCCCCTGCTGTCACTACTCACCTAACAAAACTATTCAACCTCTCTCTCTTTGCAACTATCTTTCCCTCCTCATTTAAGCAAGCCATTATACATTCATTGCTTAAAAAGCCATCAGTCGAACAAAACTGTGCTGCTAACTATAGACCTGTCTCTAATCTTCCCCTCATCTCTAAACTCCTGGAATGCATGGTACAATTCCGTCTTATCTGCTATCTCTCAGATAACTCTATTCTCGACCCTCTACAATCCAGTTTCCACCCTTTACACTCTACTGAAACTACCCTCACCAAAGGCTCTAATGATTTACTTACAGCTAAATCTATTGGTCACTACTCCATGCTAATTCTCTTGGATCACTCTGCAACAATGTGGATCACCAGCTCTTCCTCACTATGCTGTGCTCCATTGGCCTCTAGGACATGATTCTCTACTGTTTCTCCCATCTCTCTGACCGCTCCTTTACTGTACCTTTTGTTGGCTCCTTCTCCTTTCCTCTTCCCCTTACTGTTGGGGTTCCTCAAGGATCAGTTCTAGGCCCCCTTCTCTTCTCTTTGCATACTGTGCCTATTGGTCAAACAATCAGTAAATTTGGTTTCCACTACAATCTCTATGCAGATGACACCCAATTATACACTTCTTCTCCTGGTATCACTTCTGCCTTTTTAGAAAATACCAGTGATTGTCTTACCGCTGTCTCCAACATCATGTCCTCCCTCTATCTGAAACTGAACTCCCTGTGTTTCCTCCCTCTACTAACCTACCTATGCCGAACATTGCCATTTCCATGTGAGGTTCCACCATTATTCCCCAGCAACATGCCCGCTGTCTGGGGGACATACTGGATTCCGAGCTTTCATTCGCCCTTCACATCCGATCACTGGCTTGCTCTTGATATCTGCACCTCAAAAACATTTCTAGAATTCAATCTTTTCTTACTTTTGACTCTGCAAAAACTCTTACTGTTTCTCTTATTCATTCTTATCTGGACTATTGTAATTCTCTACTAATTGGTCTCCCTCTTACCAAACTCTCCAGTCTCCAATCTGTCTTGAATGCTGCAGCCAGGATCATATTCCTCACAAATCGTTATTCCGATATCTCCACCTTGTGCCAATCACTACACTGCTTACCCATCCACTTCAGAATCCAGTACAAATGTATTACCCTTACCCACAAAGAACTCCATGGATCAGCACCACCTTACATCTCCTCCCCCGTCTCAGCCTACCACCCTACCCGTGCCCCCCATCCTGCTAATGACCTGAGGTTAACATCCTCAATAATCAGAACCTCCCACTCCCGTCTCCAAGACTTTTCACTTGCTTCGCCAATACTTTGGAATGCACTACCCAGGATAATATGTTTAACTCCCAATCCCCACAGTTTTAAGCATGCCCTAAAAATGCATTTGTTCAAACTGGTCTACCGCCTCAATGAATTAACCTGTCAGTATCTAGTCCTGGAATCTGTTTCTCTTGCCCTTAGACTTGCCCTTAGTTAACATGGATCTTGATGTTTCACGTCGGCCATCTTGCTTCCTGCCAAAGCTGTATATAAAGCCAGCACCTGTTCTGTTTCATTGCTTGTGTATTATGTTTCAGACCTTGTTCCTCTGCAGTCCCAAGCCTGGACTTACGATCCCTGTTGGTCCTTTCCTAATGGCGGAGTCCTCTGCCAACCTGCACGTCTGGATCCCTGCCTGCTGACCAAGTGATTGTTGAACACCTGATTTCAGAAACTTCTGCCTGACCACACCTGCGGTAAAGTAAGAACTCCAGCCAGCTAGTGTGTTTCCCCTGCTCTGCAAGAGACTGTGTCAGTGCTGGACATTCTTGTGCACTCATTCCTCAGTGACTTTACATACTGTGTCGCAGAGTATCAGCTCTGCTGTTACCGTTTATTGGATTGACTGAACATTTATCTTGACTTATATGCTATATTGCATTCAGATCACAAATTCAATATTGCTTTTTCAAACCTTTGTGTCTGCAGTCTCTTTGACCTAGCCACTAGTGTCCAGTTGTATCCACTAGTATCGTGACATAACCTCACTATCCTTGTGTTGCCCATTCAAAATTTTTACCATAACCTGGTTCCTCGTATCATGTGCTACTGTATATGATTCATGCATTTATAGCCCAATGTTTGTACTTAGGCCAATAACCAGTTCATGCAGCATTACATGAACATCCGATTATTACACTATTGCTGGTCCGAGCAACAAAAGCAATTGTTACCATCCACCTTTCGTGTCTCCCCTTTTTCCTCAAAGATTGTAAGCTTGCTAGCAGGGCCCTCATTCCTCTTGGCATCTGTTTTGATCTGTGTTTATTGTTATGCTGTAATGTCAATTGTCTGTACAAGTCCCCTATAAAATGTAAATTGCTGCAGAATATGTTGGCTCTATAGAAATAAAATTATTATTGTTATTAATAAGATAATCCAATGAATTCCATGTCCCCTGTGAAAGACAAAAAATAATAAAAACCTCCTATTCCTATTGTCCAATGATAATCCATTAATGGGCATGCCCATGACAATGCGGATGATTTGGATAGCAATCATATCAGTGATGCAACTGCTATCCACACCAGCCGGTTCACACAGAGTCAGGAGCATGAGAACTCTTCTGCAGTGTGTAGCTGTGATGTGAGGTCACGAACTGATGGTGGCTGATAAACTATAGCCACCTCACATATGACACCACTTTCTGTGTGAAAAAGTTCTTGAAAACCAATATAAATGCAAAAAAATGTCATGATAACCAGCCATGATAAAGCTGACAGCTGGGGATTGCTGCCAGCATCTGTCAGTTTTGTATGTGCAAGCTATCAAAAATAGAAAAAAACATATAATTTAAATATAAAATGTATTTATTTATTGCCCAGACGCCATCTGATGAATACTCTCATCAGTTTTCCCTGTTTTCACTGCTAACATTTTTACTGCTAGTCTCAGCTGCTGGCTCAAATGCTGTCATCTATCAGCATGGGAACCACAGCTCTCTGACTGTCGGTAACTCTCTTACTACCGATCAGAGCCGCCGGTGTTCTTCGAACTGTCACACAGATGACAGAGTGGGAAATTGCCAATGTTTGGGGTGCCAAACCCAAACAGTAACACAAACTTCATAGAAAAGTTCATGTTTGGGGTATGTGCACAGACACTAGGCGTTCAGTACAAACCCCGAACTTTACTGTTCGGGTTCGTCCATCACTAGAATCCTCATTATAGTCCATGAAACTGCTTCTGCCAATTGCAATGATCAGTGATTATGTATGAGCAAGACCAAACACATTAGATATCTGTTGGACAAACGGACAGCTAGTCTATAGACTAGACTACATTCAGTATTTTGGTTTCTGGACCACTATACGCCTTTCTTCAACCAGACTCAGGGGCATAGCTTTCAGCAATGCAGGATCCAGCGAACAGTAACAGGCTGCAATCAAAGAGAGATGGCACTCCCGAGTCCTACCATCGGCCTCTACTTTTAGATGGCGGTGGATCACTGAACCTATTAGCCACAGTGATTAGCAAGTGTCCAGATAATGCAGGAATAGACTCACAAGCCCTTGCTTTCAAAAGGCCTTAATTTTCTCTTTTGCAAATAGAAGTCCCAATGCGTTCCTTCTCGACATGGTGGTGGTCAAATATTACAGTGATTGCAGGAAGGTGCTCTTCCCAAGATAAAAAAGAGCCAAAAAGCCGATCTCTTTGCTCAGTTGATGGAGAGCGAAAATTCCTAGTGTGTAAGAGCTTGGATGTCCATATCTTACAGAGCCTGCAGAGTGCCAAAATATCATCTGGCAGCACATCCAAAAGAAATCCCACAAACAACAAGCCCATTGATATCTGAAACTATCTCATCCAGACATTTTTGGCATTGTGAAGCTTTCCACCAGCAGCATATTCAGCATTACCTGCTCTAGAGTTTTCCACAGGAAAAGCTGATTTGGTCCGTGAGGATGTTTTTGATGCAAATCCCCTACCCTGTTAATCACTGATCTTAACAACTTCTTTCTTTGAAAACCTCAACTCCTAATTACCCCTGTCTGGTTCCCAGATTGTGTCTAACATAGAAGTAACATCATCAATCTCATTAATCATCAATCTCATCCATCATGAAACTCATCAATCATCTGTCTCTCTTTCTGAAATGACTATCATTCTTTGCTTAACTCCAAACCTGAAACTTGCCCTTTCTCAGTGAGCTATAACCATGGATCTTCCTCCTCAGCTCTTTAATCCTGCCAAACACATTGGCACTTTGTCACTCACATAGATCGTGAACCAACTACCCTCTGGACCGGGCTTACGCTTGGAGGGGTGTGGCTAGGTGGCCACCTGGTTATCGCTAGTGCTCCTGATGGTGAAGTTAGACTGGAGCTGCAGATGGCCACCAGCTACCACTCCAAGGGCAGTCCCTGGTACTGTGGCAGCTGACCTCAAGGGTCAGGATCACAGACAAGGACTTTGAGTCAAAGACAGGACCGGTTATTAATGCAGGTTCAGACAATACAAATCCTGGAACACTTGGCAGGATGGACACTGGTGCAAATTTGAACAGTATGGATCCTGCAACACTTGACCGGATGGATACTGTTACTGGTTCAGACAGTGCGGCTCCTGGAACACTTGAAAGGATGGATACTGGTAGTAGTCTAAGTACCATCTTTGGTCCCTTTGCATAATTACAGAATATCAGGTGTCATGGGGCCTAGGAGAGATCTGCACAAGCAGAATAGGAGGTCAATAGCATCATGACAACATGAAGTGTGTTGTGACTTTCCACTCAGTCTCAACATCACGCCGAGTGGTGTTCTTGATACTGCTACAACACAGGGTGGGACTGGCCCACCGGAGAATTCTCCGGTTGGCCCAGGCCCTGACACCTGCTGGCATACAGTGCCAGCAGCTGCCTAGGGTTCCCGCTACTCCAGGGGCCCCCAGCAAGTGAGGTGTCACTAATAGCAAATACCACGCAGCTGCTATGGGGCCCCCAGTACAAGTGGAGCAGCAGCGGGTGACAGGAAGCCTAAGCCTGTCCCCGCTGCTAAAGTGAAATGAATATTCACGCTTCACCAAGCCCTTCATGAGCGTGGAGAGGAGTGAATTCATTTCACTATAATAGCGGGCAGCATTTGCCGCAAATTGCGGCTAAACACTGCCCGCTATCAGAGCCCGCAGACCAGGGCCCCTGCCCCCCCAGGGGCCTCCAGCTCACACAGCCGATATGGGGCCGTAAGCCAGGGGTACCAGCGCCAACACCGCCCCCCAGAGCTCGTTAATGGGGAGAGAGCATCAGATGATGCTCCCTCTCCCATGATTCCCCTCGCCGCAGACACACAGCAGATATGCCATGACGTCACTTCATCGCGTACCTGCTGTGTGTGAGGCCGACAGCAGTGCAGCTCCTGACACCGGAGCAGAGCCGCTGCTGGAGTCAGCGTGGGAGTGAGGGGAATAGATGAGTATTTTTTTTTGTTTTTTTATTATTGAGCTGCATGATGCCCTAACGGACAAGGGTGAGCTGCATGATGCCCTATGGGGCAAGGATAATCTGCATGATGCCCTATGGGGCAAGGGTGAGCTGCATGATGCCCTATGGGGCAAGGGTGAGCTGCATGACACCCTATGGGGCAATGGTGAGCTGCATGATGTGATGTGGGGGGAGTGAGCTGCATGTTACGCTATGGGGGAGTGAGCTAGATGATGCCCTATGGGGGAGTGAGCTGCATGTTACCTTATGGGGGAGTGAGCTGCATGATGCCCTATGGGGGGAGTGAGCTGCATGATGGCCTATGGGGGAGTGAGTTGCCTTATACCCTATGGGGGGAGCTGTATGATGCCCTATGAGGGTGAGCTGCCCGATACCCTATGAGAGGGCGCAGCGTGATACCCTATGAGGTAGCTACATTATATTCCATGAGGGGGCTGCATTATACCTTATGAGGGGGGTTGCACTGTACTCTAAGGGGGCTACACTATACTCTATGGGGGGCTGCGTTATACTCTGAGGTTAGTTGCATTATATTCTATGGGGGGCTGCATTATATTCTGTGAGTGGGATACATTTTACCCTATGAGGGGGCTACTTTATTTTCTATGAGTGGGCTACCCCAACTCCTGCTACATAATTAAGACGTGTACTACCTCATATTATACCCTGATAATAGCATGTTTTACTGCACAATTGATGGTCTTGTATTTATTTCTATGTAGCTACATAGTGGGCCCCAAGAATGATTTTCTCTGGTAGGCCCAAGGTGCTCCAGTACGACGCTGCTTTTCACCCACATGCAATCTGAATACAATCCAATTTTTTTTACATCTGGGCAATTTTTCTGTTTATTATTTTCTTCACCCCACCCCCTTCTTCGAAGATCCCTAACTTTTTTCCCAGCTTTATAGCCGTATGAGGGCTTGTTTTTTGGGGGACAAGTTGTAGTTGTTGATAACTCCATTGAATCTGCCACATAGTGTTCTGGAAAATGGGAAACAATTCCAAAGACAGTAAAATTGCAAAAAAAGATTGTTACAAGTACACAGATACCAATTTTTTTTATTTAAGTGCCCAGGCTCTCCATGCATGTGTTGTGACAGTGAAACAGATGTGACACATGCAGCTGCGGTATCGGACAAGTGATCAGCAGGAGCGATTCAGGTATCCGGGTTGCCTCTGCAACTTATTCGGGAAGCGCTATAGCTTACCGAATAAGGAAGGAACTAAACAAATTAGCTCATCTCTAAACCTGGATCCAGCTGTAGAAAATCATTGCGATTAGCTTAAACATCTTCTTGATTTTTCATCTCTGTTATGGAGCGATATCCTTTTCCCTCAAGGACCTAACAATTACCTCTACCTTCTGCTGCTAACTACACACCTCTGCTGAAGGTTTAAATGCATTCAGTTTCTGCAGCATGGTGCTAATGTTAGCTCAAGTTTGTCTCTGCCTTGTTGGAAATACTAGCAGTTGGTTAGGGTCTTCTCAGAGTACTCTTGAAGGATTCCTGGCATGACATATTAATGGTCTTCTCAAGCTAAGTGTATCCACCCCGCTCATCCACCCTCTTTGTCTTTAATTGTAGTGGGGCTGACTAATGCTCACTCTGCCCCCTCCGTATTCAGGGCCAATTGCTAGGGTCAGACAGAGATTATGTTCCTGCTTGGCGAAAGATACAGAACCTATTTAGGGATATTTTGGGCAGACAGGGTGTTGTTAGATTTTCCTAGGGGTCTCCACTCCCCCTTTCCCTAGTGTTTGGGCTTTCCCCTTCCTCTCCCCATTGCTGTGCACATTACTTCTCCTTCACCCAGCATGACAGTAACATAATGAGTATGTTGAGCATGTAAAATCCTCAGCAGAATTACATTTTTGCATCAATTTTTCATTTAACCTCTTAACGTCCAATGATCGATATGTCCGACATTGGACGCTTCCCCCTGTTAGATGTGGGCTCCGGCAATGAGTCCCTACCTTTTATGGCCCATGACAGCTGATCAGATCAGCTTTCATGTGCCCCTAACAGCAGTGTGTGGAATTGCAATCCACTCACGGCTGTTAACATGTTGAATGCCGCTGTTAAACTCTGAAAGCGGCATTTAGCATGCATGCGCAGGAAGCGCATCATTAACCCCGCCTATCGTGACCCGTATCATGACCATGGGTTGCCGAAGGTTTGGCATAATGACAGCCCTCACCTGGCCATATTGATGGAAAATTAACAGAGTTATGGCTCTAGGAAGAAGGGAATTAAAACATGGAAGTGCAAAAGCTGAAATACACTTGGTCCTTAAGGGGTTAAATTGCAAATGTGACTTTTAATACTCTATCCATAATTATTGTAAATTAAATTGTTTAAGTACAAATTCTCAGAGAAATCACATAGGATAGCATATAGGATACACTGTGACTGCTGCATGTCTATCACAAAGTGTACACGGAGACTCTTCGTTGTCTACAGGGCCGGACTGGCCATCTGGCAATTCTGGCAAATGCCAGAAGGGCCTTTCTGGTTATGGGCTGCCTTGTCTGCTACGCTGTTAACGGAATCAGTGTTCTTAAGACACCCATACTGTTAACAGTTGTGATGGAGCACAAAGTCGCTGACTCTGTCACTTACCCCAGCAGGCCACAGGCATTATTAGAAATTCTGGTCTTTTAGTAAGTCTTGCTTTCCTCCATCCAGGGTAATATTAGTAATATATCCCATCTGGTGCTCGGAAACGGGGACTACATGGGCCTGTGTGATTGCAAATGCCAGGGCTGAATTTCAATCCCAATCCGTACCTGGTTGTCTATGATACAGTTGACTACTGCATCACAATGGAAATTTGCCCTAAATTGATATCGCGGGCCATATATGAAACGTAAGCCAAACGTTCCTCACCACTGTAGTAGAACCATCTGTTGTTTTATTGCATTTTTATGCGGTTTCAATAACACTGTAAAAATAACTAGTGTAAATATACTCTATAAAGGGGACTAGACATCAAACTCAAAGGTAACAACATAGAAGCATGAAAGGTTAAAACCATCAAACAACTGATAAAAGAGCAGACAAAGGTTCAGCAGCTAGAAATGTAAGTTTGCTAGTTTTGGAAGCATATTCTGTACAAAAATAGATTTTGTTTATATAAAAATATGTCAAATCTTTTTATTATTATTACTATTTTTATTATCATTATTACTATTGTGAATCCATACACAAATCACTATTGTTCAAGTAAACCTCTTTTAAAGTAAAGGACAAAAAGCTGCCTTGCAGCATTGCCTTTGTTTTTCTTCTAAAGGTTAGAACTCCACAGTGAAATATGGTCACCTGTGAGTCACAGTAAAATCCAGCATTACTGCAACTTGGGTGACACCTCAATGTTTTAGTACTTGATCACTTGATCACAAGAATTTCAACCATGTTGTCAAAGTGAACTGTCCTAAATTGAGATAAATAAGAAGGTGAATTGTTGTTGCATACTTTATCTATGTTAACATATTACTATACTGTACTGTACAATACTTTTCCTCATAGCTTTATGCTGCTTCTAGTTTTTTAACCTAACTTTTTTTTCTTTCCTCTTTGTTATGTTCTTGCACTCGGTCTTGTGGAAACATAAGATAATGCAGATAAAACAATTCTATCTATTATGATTGGGGAATTATGATCTACAAGACAACAAAGCAGTGAATAGATAAAAGCAGTTTTAGAAGTAACCTCGTTTGCATTAAAAAAAAATCATACAAGGGCATCTGTGCTGAAATGAAACATAAAATCTCTGAAATACTGAACGGTAATTTAAATATATTATTGTATTTTCTGCTCTTAATCCAATTAATCATTATAATTGTAACTATACCGTTTGATTGAATGATAATCAAATGGTAATTTTCATTTGCAATGTATTTGCTATGCTTATAACTTCATAATGATAAGGCTATTTTATTACATTGGAATTAAACTGCAAACTTAGATAAAATGTTTGCGTCCCAAAGGTTTTTAGTATGAAGTTATACCTAATTAAAGACGTATTTACAGTCTGATATGCAAAAGAACTCGAACTAATGAAAGCATTAAAATCTGACTTCGTTTATTTTGCATTTATTTATTAGAACATGTTTCTTGTGCATCTACCCTTTATCTGTATGCATTATTATTACTAAAGATCTAAACTGCTATAGGACCACACACTGTGTGATCAGAACAATAAAGAAACTCAGAAACTAAATTATAAAAAATATCTGCTATGTCTTATTGCCTTGCCAATGAAGGAATTTACTCTACTGATTTATGAATGTGACCCTAATTGGAAAGCTATTAGAAGACAATTATTAATTGCTCCCATGAGTGCAATAAATGTGCATAAAATAAGATGCATAGATATCTATGCAGAGTTATCTTTTTTTTCTAATAATTTGAAGTTAAAGGTTGTTAGTCTGGGCCTTATCTATGCAGCAAAGCTGAGTGCATGGAAGCTTACTAGCAAAGGTTACCTTTATTTTTTTTTAGGAAACCCTAAAGCTTACTAAATCCAAATGGTGCTTTATTTAGGATTCAGGTCTGCGTGGCATTTTCAGTGGTCATCAATTGATCAAAATTATGCAATCTTTATTCTTGTGGCCACGTGCTGCCTAGATTCACAGTTCAATAAGTTTTTCATAAAAGCGATTAAGGCTCTAGGCAGCACTTGATCGAAACATTGCAAGTTGCATATGTGGCACCCCTAGGGGTATTTGCCACAAAAACAGTTACTGACACTAAATACAAATACTAAAATAGCAAGACTGCACTACCACCTCCGGCCAGAAGGGGGAGCTCCAGAGACTCCCCTTGATCCATTCTGGTCTGAGAAAAGAACTGGCATTTGGGCTAAGGAGCTGAAAGTGAGAGGTCATACAGCTGAATTTCTAACAGCCCTGTGACTGTTTCCAGGCCTAAATCACCGGCCTGAGGAGAAGAGGGACAGAGAAAAAGGACATTGTGAGAACCGGGTGGCATTAATCACTACCCAGAACAGGCGCAAAGACGGATACAGGATCCGTGGCTGTATTCATTATATATAATACAGCAACCGGAAAAACGTGAGGTGATATCAGCTTCACTAGGGCCGGATGCAGCAACAGACACAGAGTTCAGCGGTTCTCCTGGAGGGGGTAAGCCGATAAAAGGACTCGGGTTGCCCGTCGAACCAGGGCCCGGAGGGGACAGATTGGGCCGGCAGCCAGTTCACATACAGCAGCAGGGCCACACAGAAATTGCGTACAACAAGAGGCGAAGACCCCGGCAGGGTCAAAGTAACTCAGAGTTCCCATACAGAGTCCGGTGACAGGACTGGTTGTAAATCCCTTTATGTTGAAGTAAACTGGTTAAACGTTTCAGTGCCTCAGTCTTTCATTTGGACAATAGCCATCTATCCAGGATCAGGATCATCACCACTGAGAGAACCTGCTGCTGATCAAGTAAGTGCCTGTTCCCTCATGATACCCCTTACACTGTGCATTGCCTGAGGCCACAGCACCGGGTCAAGCCACCCGTGACATCTCCCTCAAGAGACAGACCCCATTGGTCCGGTGCTGGGTACCCCGGTCTCCTGGGCGTCACACATACTTGGGGACTCCAGATGACCGCTGAAATAAGCTGAGTTGAATTCTTGTGATGGGAACATTTCTCATTAGAATTTGGTAAGCTGCATGATTTGCCAAAATTTTTTTCAGGGATAGACAATCTTTTATGATGGTGCATGTCACAAGTATCATCTGTTGAATTCCATATACTCCAAATTCAGAGGCAGTGATATATGCTCTTTAGTACAGCCTTGTTATTGATTTTAAGATTCTGATTCCTAAGTCATATGGCAAGGCTCTTTAAAGGTTCAATAGTGACTTTTAGGATTGCTACTTCTAATAGGTGGCACTAGAGTTCAAGTCCTCTTTCTCTCTGCAGAGGCAATTTGCATATTTAATTTCCCAGAGGTGCATTGCATGACTTATAAGCCTCCTGTCATCAGCATGACAGGCTAGGCATGTGACTCTCCACATTGAATGGTGTTACCCCTTAGATCCCAAAAAGAAGCCTCTCACACAGCCAAATCAGATCTCATACCTTGCACTGATGAGGGGCAATACCCCAAAACTTCATGTCTGAAAATTTAGTTTTTGTTTTTGAATTTTAACCTAGGTCATAGCTTGTTGAAGGGTCAATATTGACTTTTTGGATTGCTATTTCTAAAAGAGTTCAACCCCTTTTTCTGTATGAAGAGGCAGTTTGCATTAATAAAGTTATTAAGAATTGTTCCTCTAAAACTGATAGTGTAAAATTGTAACTTCATGCAAATGGGTAAAGCTGCTATTTTGCCTATTAACCTTAGTAGAACATTACTCGAAATATGTGGCAAATCTGAAAGAAGAGTTCAAATTCAGTAACATGTAAGGGTATGTGCAGACAGTCAGTAAATGCTGCTGGTTTGATGCTGCGTACTTGTGCAGCGTCCAACCTGCAGCAGCCAGATTTTACAGCATAGCAGATAGGATTTCAAGAAATCCCGTGCACGCCATTCTTCCACAGACGCCCGCAGCTCACCAAAATTTTAAATGCTACTAAATACCTTTGTATAGCAAACATTTAGCAAAGATGTAATCTTTAGTTAGTGCACATCACCATTTTAAATAACCAAAAAACAATTTTGCTCCTGGTAAAGTGGCCAGGTACAAAATAGAAGTGACCATCAATAATTTTATAGTAAAAGAAACTCATAATATTTATTAGATGAAAAATAATAAAAACACTTAAAAGTTCAGAAAAAAATTGTTGGAAAATAGGAGGTACAGGGCTAAATTAATCAATAAATAGCAGCTAAACATACCAGGAAAGATTCTCACACTCACATCCTCTTTCTGTGGTTTTGATGTTAGAGTAGGGCTCATAAGAGTGAAGACCCGTGACGTGGGTTGTGAGCTTCCGTATTTTGGCCAGAATATAAACTAATATCTCACATATATTGCTATGTTTTTGTGCACTTTTTATCTCTTCAGGGTGCAGTTGGGTCCAGATGGCTCTGTAAATTGTGGCCTTTATTCGCACAGGACGCATTAGTCAGCACTGGTTAGCCCGCCATATGGCGTCATTAATAGGCTGTGAGCCAGATGCTCTGCATTTTCTGTGTGAACATTGCCACATACAGACTGTATTTTTTGTGCACTGGTGTTCCAAACAGCCAATCCCCTGATTGTAGGCTGGCTGTCTTATCGGTATTACAGCACCTGTGTAGCCGCCATCTTTAAATGGTTCCACTGCGCCCTGTTAGTGCATATGTTTTGAGGCCTGGACAGGAAAGCATCTCTGCCTTTTTCCTGGTGTTTTTTTACAGATTTTTAGAGGATCCTCACGTCCTCTTTTTGTGGTTTTGATAGCAGCTAAATATACAATGTTATTTAAATCTAATTCAATTGTAAATCATGTAACACCCGGTTAAGCAACAATTTTAAATAGAGTTATCCAATAAGGATTTTAAATGTCAGCCATCCCAGCTGTGAATTTATAAGATGGAGTGTGTAAAGACGTCTACTCGAGACAGATATTGGGTTAGGGCAGTGTCCTGTCAGCTATCGTGAATGGACTTTCCTCTGTTCACAGAACCTGACAAGACAAGAGGAGGAACGAGTGCGGACTAAAGCAGGAGATAATGTTTCTAGCTGATGGAGATTGAGCATTTATCTCATCAACCTGGCAGGTTTATTGGAAGGCAGGTGGACGTATGTATATGCAGGAGGAGAAAAATATATGCTACACGGTATATGCTGTCACTTGTGTGTGTACATATATATTTATACCAATGACAGATGAGTACACAGTTTACATTTATCCAGAATATATATATATATATATATATATATATATATATAAGCACAAACACACACAAACACAGGTGAGAGCATATGCAGTGTAGCATCCATTTCTAATTAGAGTAGGCTTAAGACAGTTTCTATAGTGTATTCCAGAAGCGCCACAACATCCTCTTGCCCTCCAATAAACCTGCCGGCTGATGAGATAAGTGTTGTATCTCCATCGGCTAGAAAAGTTATCTCCTGCTTTAGTCCAAACTCGCTCCTCTTTTTGTCCTGTCAGGTTCTGAGAACAGAAAAATACCCATTCATCATACCTGACAGGACGTTGCCCTGTCTGTCTCGAGTAGACATCTTTATGCAACTCGTCCTACAAACTCACAGCCGAGATGGGAAACTGCTGGGAGCTGACATACCATATATACTTGAGTATAAGCCAACCTAAATAGAAGCCAAGGCACCTAATTTTACCACCAAAAACTGGGAAAACTTACTGACTCGAGAATAACTCTGGTAAACTTTAGTACCTCATCCTCATCTTGGTATACATGGCCTCCGTATCCCCATCCTGGTATGCATAGCTCCTCATCATGACCCCCTTATCTCTATCCTGGTTTCCATTGCCCCCTCATCCTCATCCTAATTTGCTTGGCCCCCTCATTCCTATCCTGGTATTTATGGCTCCTCATCCTTATCATGGTATGCATGGCACCTTCATCCCTATTCTGGTATGCATGACCCCATCATCCCTATCCTGGTATGCATGGCCACCTTATTCCTATCCTGGTGTACATGGCCCCCTCCTCCCTATTCTGGTATCCATGGCCCCCTAATCCCTATCTTGGTATTCATGGCTCCTCATCCCTATCCTGGCATGCATGGTTCCTCATCCCTATCTTGGAATGCATGGCCCCCTCATCCCCATCCTGGTGTGCATGGCAACTTCATCCGGCCCCATCATCTATTTCCTGGTATACATGGTCTCCTCATCCCTTTTCTGGTATGTATGGTCTACTCATCCCTATCTTGGTATGCATGGCCACTTCATCCCTATTCCGGTGTGCATGGTCCCCTCACCCCTATCCTGGTATGCATGGCGCCCTCATATCAATCCTGGTATGCATGGTCCTCATCCAAAAAATATAAAAAAAATATAAACCATCCTGCTTACCTTCCCTGTGTGCCCTCAAAGCGTCTTCTTCTGATTCCATTAGCTGATTTATGCTTGTAAGTAGTCCATGGCAGTGACATCATGCATTGCTTAGAAGCAGGGGATAGCTGCCGGAATACTCACTGCTCCCCATGCCTGGACTATGTACATGGAGAACAGTGGGTTTTCATTGCTCTTTAGTAGCAGGCACAGCAGCAGCAGCCGCGGGGCTTTCATGTGTGCTCGCTACTAAAGCGAATGAAGGGCCTACGGGAGTGGACTGCAGTGAATATTCTTTCTTTTAAGTAACGGGTACACGTGATCGCCTGGCAGCTGCAAGAAGCCGACGTCTGTGACTACTATGCTTGCTATAAAATAGAAATGAATATTCACTGCCAGCGCAGTGAATATTCGTTTATCTTTAGTAGTGGGCACATGATTTAGCCAAAGCACCCAGCTCCCGGCTCCTGTGACCCACTTCTCCGTTGCTGCCACTCCCCCTCCATCTTTTGGGACCCTCACTCGAGTATAAGCTGAGGGGGGCTATTCTGTATAAAAAAATGTGCTGTAAAACTTGGCTTATACTCAAGTATATGCGGTACTTAAAATCCTGATAGAGACAGGCTGGAGCGAGCCGCTCGCCCCTCCCCCCCGGGCGGCGTACGTGGAAGCCGCCATGACGGGGGTTTGAAGCAGGGGACAAAGGGTGGGGGCGTGTGGTTCGTTCCAGGGGGAGGGGTAGTGGTTGGCGAAGGGGATGATGGGAGCGGGGGGTGGAGCGGTTCACTTCCCGCTCTACACAATCTGGAGCAGTCACGAGCGCTGGTACTTGCGGTGAATATGTCCGACATCGACCGGGTACTGTCACAACTGCGGGCGGCGGCGTCGCAGCCGCCCGGCTGGCTGGAGGCGCAATTGGCGGGCATCCTGGGAGGCCCAAGCGGCAGCTGAGCTGTTTCTCCCGATCCATTGGCGGCTGGGCCTGGTGAGCGGCGCTCTAGGCGTGTGCGCCCCCCTCAGCGGTTATCACCGGATGCTGCCCCGGCGGCCCAGCGGCGGCGCAGGAGCCCTTCACCGGACCCTCCGGGCCGCGTGCCTGCTTGCAGGCGCCCCAGCAGGCCGCGGTCCGGGAGGAATCCACCTGCCGCGCTGGGGCATGCGGCGGCAGTTGGGCCCTCTCCCTTATCTACCCGGGGGGGTGGGCCCATGCGCGCCAGAGCGGCTGCAGGACGCGGAGTGAGCACGGCGGGCCGTGGCGGTTATGCCCGTCCAGGGCGGCCTGGTTCCGGCGGCACCACGAGACGGCGGGGGAGCATTCCAGCAGCAGGCGGCGCCCCAGACTCGGCGGGGCTGCCAGGCTCAGCCGGGGTATGCCATTCCCCCCATACAGCTGCGATCGGGCCTGCACCACTCCAGGGGACGGCGGTAGATGGCGGCGCTGTGGTCAGCGGGTCCGGGTCGGGCCCCGACAGATTCCTGGCGGCCTCCCAGAGTGATGGAGTCGGCACGGTCCCCTCTGCTGGTGGCGGAGCAGCTGGATCGGTGAGGAGCGAGGTCCACGTCCGGGTGGACGCGCAGATGGCTTCGCAGGCAAGAGACGGCGGGACGGTGACAACTTCGGCGGCTAGGGGGACTGCAGCGCCCCTGCAGCCTGGTGAGAACCACTCTATGTTTTGTTTGTCCCCGGCGTGGTCGATGCCGATTATGACTTCGGTTGATCGGGTTGGGGGGTGCGTGGAGCGCGGCGAGGGAGTCACGGTACGCGCGGATACGATTCGGGAAGGGGTGGGCGAGTTGTTGTCGGGTGTACGGGAGTTGTTGTCACGGTTGAACAGCGGAAGGGCAGGGCCGTCCCCTTTGTCAGCTTGGGTTGGATCGGCCGAATCAGGGTTAACGCTGTTGGGTAGCGGTTCGGGTGACCAGGGCAGGTCGGCCGAGCCGGTCTCGGTGTCAGTACAGACAGAAAAGGAGAAGGAAGGGGGTATTCGGCTGGATGATAAGGCACGTGGTGAGGTGTATGTGTGCTTTGAAGGGCCGTTGGGGGCGCATTTGAAGAAGGAAGTGCGCAAGAAGATTTGGAAAGATGAGTACGTGGAGATATTTTCACTGTTACCACTGGAGAAATTTAAAGGGAACCTGTCACCCCCGTTTTTTGAGATTGAGCTATAAATACTGTTAAATAGGGCCTGCGCTGTGCGTTACTATAGTGTATGTAGTGTACCCTGATTCCCCATGTATGCTGAGAAATACATTACCAAAGTCGACGTTTTCGCCTGTCAATCAGGCTGGTCTGGTCAGGTGGGCGTGTTCACAGCGCTCTTTTCTTCCCCAGCTTTCCGTTGGTGGCGTAGTGGTGTGCGCATGTCCAGAGTTCCGACTTCCCTGCGCCCACGTGAAGACACAGCGCGCGATCTGCGCTGTAATCCCTTGCATCGGTGGGGGCGGCCATCTTCCTGGGGCCGCGCGTGCGCAGATGGAGTGCTCTGCTGCACGGGGCTTCAGGAAAATGGCCGCGGGATGCCGCGCGTGCGCATTAGAGATCGCGGCGGCCATTTTCCCAAAGCCGAGATGCAAACTCGGCTTTGGGAAAATGGCCGCCGCAATCTCTAATGCGCACGCGCGGCATCCCGCGGCCATTTTCCTGAAGCCCCGTGCAGCAGAGCACTCCATCTGCGCACGCGCGGCCCCAGGAAGATGGCCGCCCCCACCGATGCAAGGGATTACAGCGCAGATCGCGCGCTGTGTCTTCACGTGGGCGCAGGGAAGTCGGAACTCTGGACATGCGCACACCACTACGCCACCAACGGAAAGCTGGGGAAGAAAAGAGCGCTGTGAACACGCCCACCTGACCAGACCAGCCTGATTGACAGGCGAAAACGTCGACTTTGGTAATGTATTTCTCAGCATACATGGGGAATCAGGGTACACTACATACACTATAGTAACGCACAGCGCAGGCCCTATTTAACAGTATTTATAGCTCAATCTCAAAAAACGGGGTGACAGGTTCCCTTTAACTTGGACAAGAATAAGAAAGAGGATAGTAAGAAGGAGGATGAGGAGAAGCGGCGTTGGCGACTTATTCCTCAGACGTTCGTGAACTGGCTTCAGGCATTCGCGATTTTGGCAAGTGTTATTGGCGAAAAGGCTCCCGAGAATTGCTCAGCCTTGTTTTGTTATATGGATTCGATAGGGGAGGCGCATAGGGTTTATGGTGGTCAAGCATGGTTACGATACAATGAGCAGTTCCGGCAGCGGAAGGCGGTTCGTCCAGTGATCAGATGGGATCAGAAGGACATCGGTTTGTGGTTACATGTAATGGCGCCGACGAAGTTCGGTCAATCCCTTCAGGGGGGGGCCGGATCTTCCGGCCAAGGATTTGGACAGGGCTCCTCTGCGGGAGCCGGGGGTCAAGCGGGTCAATCCCGAAGCCAGAAGCATGGCGTATGTTGGTAGTTCAATGAGGGCCAATGTAAGTTCGGGGCGACTTGCAAGTTCAAGCATTTGTGCTCGCACTGCAATGGCGCCTCCCACGGAGCCTCCAAATGTTTTAAGAAGAAAGGGAGGCCAGAGGGTAATCCCAAAGGGGGCGACTCCGGTGAGGTTGGATGCGATGGCCCCCTATCTAAATAGGTATCCCGATAGGGAGGGGGCAGAGTTGCTCCGGGCTGGGTTTGATGTTGGTTTTTCTATACCGGCTCCGGGTTTTGCGATACCGCCAACGCTGAAGAACCTGAAATCGGCCGGGTTGCACGCATCGGTGGTGTCTGAAAAGTTAGGCAAAGAGGTGGCGTTGGGTAGGATGTCTGGTCCGTTTCTTACCCCCCCTTTGGATGATTTGGTTGTGTCACCCCTGGGCGTTGTGCCTAAGAAAGAGCCGAATAAGTTCCGGCTCATTCAGCATTTGTCATACCCGAAGGGGAGGTCGGTTAATGATGGGATTGATCCGGAGCTCTGTTCGGTGGTTTATACTTCGTTTGATGAGGCAGCCAGATGGGTGTGCATTTGCGGTAAGGGAGCGTTGTTGGCCAAGACTGATATTGAGTCGGCCTTTCGTTTGTTGCCAGTTCATCCCGATAGCGTGAGGTTGTTAGGCTGTTATTGGGACGGTGCGTTCTACGTTGATCGATGTTTGCCGATGGGCTGTTCATTGTCGTGTGCTTATTTCGAGGCTTTCAGTTCCTTTTTGGAGTGGGCGGTGCGGGATGTGTCCGGTTTGGACTCGATAATTCATTATTTGGATGACTTCTTGTGTATAGGCCCTGAGCAGTCTCAATGTTGTGAGGTCCTGTTAAGGACTGTTGTTTGGGTAGCGGAGCGCTTCGGGGTCCCGTTGGCACCGGGCAAGACTGAGGGCCCGTGTACGAGCTTGTCCTTTTTGGGTATTGTCATCGATTCTGAGAAGTGGGAGTTTAGGTTGCCGGTGGACAAGGTGTTGGGATTGTGGGACGAGGTGGCGCGAGCTAGGCGTGTGAAAAAATTGCCACTGCGTGAGGTGCAGTCGCTCTTGGGGAAGTTGAATTTTGCGTGTCGAATTATTCCCATGGGGAGAATTTTTTCACGTATATTGGCCAGTGCTACGGCCGGGGTCACCGCCCCGCATCATTTTGTGCGTTTGTCAGCTGAGCACAAGGCTGACTTGGAGGTTTGGGACCGTTTTTTGTCTTGTTACAACGGGCGTTCATTGATGAGGGAGGAGGCAGTGGGCAATGCTGATTTAGACTTGTTCACTGATGCTTCAGGCGGTATTGGTTTTGGGGCCTTTTTTGGGGGCCGTTGGTGTGCGGCCAGGTGGCCGGAAGCCTGGGTTGAAACAGGTTTGGTGTGGAACATCACGTTGTTGGAAATTTTTCCGATTTTGGTGGCGGTGCAGATTTGGGGCGACGAATTTCGGAAAAAAAAGGGTGCGCTTTAACTGTGATAATATGGCTGTGGTGTGCGCCATTAACAGTTTGACGACGGTGTCTCCCCCGGTGATCAGAGTGCTTCGGCAGTTGGTTTTGTCTTGTTTACACCTGAATGCTTATTTCACAGCTTCGCATGTGCCTGGTGTTAATAATTGCATTGCCGATTCTTTGTCTCGTTTCCAGTGGGAGCGTTTTCGGTCGCTGGCGCCGGATGCCGAGGAGACGGGCCTGGAATGCCCGGCGGAACTCTGGAACGTGGTGTCCGGGCTGCAGAGCCTTTAATCCAAGCGTCCTTAGCCCCGAGTACGTGGTCGGTTTATCAGGCGGTATGGAACAGTTGGGAGAGTTGGCTGGCGGCTTGCGGTATCGGGAGTACGGGTTTTGATCAGGTGGGGGCATTGTTGCTGTGGTTGAGACATGGGGCGGATCAGGGATGGTCGGCAGCGAAGGTGGATAGGACCATTGCGGCTTTAGCCTTTGGTTTCAGGCTTCGGGGTTTTCAGGACGTGACAAAGTCCTTTCTGGTAAAGCAGGCTGCGAAGGGGCTCAGAAGATCAGGCAGCCGAGGAGATTGTAGGCGCCCGGTGTCCTTTGAAATGTTGGAGCAGTTGGGGGCACGTTTGAGTGACGTATGCATTTCCAGTTTTGAGGTTGCGCTGTTTCGCTTAGCTTTTTCGTTGGCCTTTTACGGAGCGTTGAGGATTGGGGAGTTGGTGTCGCCCACTACGGTTCATCAAGGGGGCCTGTGGGCGGTGGACGTTTTTGTTTCCGAGGGGTCAATGCAGTTTTGGATTCGGAAATCTAAGACAGATCAGATGGGGCGGGGTAAAAAAGTTGTTTTGGGCGCAGTTCCTGGTTCTGTGATGTGTCCTATTCGTTGCTGGCAGGCTTTTGATAGGTTGCGTCCGCGTGGCGACGGGCCGTTGTTGTGTCACGAGGATGGGTCTTTCCTGTCAAAATATCAGTTTGTAGCGGTTTTTCGGCAGTGTTTAAAGGCCATCGGGGTAGATGCTGCCAGGTTCGCCTCCCATTCTTTCCGGATTGGGGCTGCCACCGAGGCGGCGCGAAACGGATTGGCTCCGGAGGTGGTGCGAAGGATTGGGCGGTGGGAATCCGGCCGCTATCCGAGTTATGTGAGGCCTTGAGCATCTGGGAACGGTTTGATATTTTGTGCGTGTGGGCTTTTGTCTAAGTTGTTTATGTTTTTCAGGTCCATCCTCGCTGTTGGTGTGGATCGTCGGCCACTCATATGTGTACTGGGGCGCGAGACGGGCCGACGTCAGACAGGATGGAAGACAGCTCGGGTTTTCCAGGGACGTGGCCGTCATCAGGTGGTTGGGGTTTCGGGGTTTAAGTTGGAACAGAGTCCTGGAGGAGGTACACAATGGCATTCGTCTGGATAGGCCTCCTGACATTTTGGTTCTGCACATTGGGGGAAACGACCTGGGAATTCGTCCTTGTCGAGAGTTGATACGGGACATTAAACACGACATGCTCCGGTTATGGGTTTCGTTTCGGGAGATGTCGATCGTGTGGTCCGAGATTGTTCCTCGTACATCTTGGAGGCACGCCAGGTCGGTGGACAAGATAAATAGAGCCCGGATTAAGGTGAACCGGGCCGTGTCGGGTTTTGTTGTGCGAAACGGAGGTATGGCCGTGCGCCATTTTGAGTTGGAGCGTGGTGGTGGCCAATTTCTTTTGGGAGACGGGGTTCATCTAAACGCGGTAGGCATGGATTTGTGGGCTCTGGGGTTGCAGTCGGGAATTGAGCGGGCCATAGCGGTTAAGGTTGGTGGGGTTTCGGTTACTTGAGGGGGTCAAGTATCCTCATGGTGGCGGGGGGAGGGGTCCTTGGAGTTGGTGCTAAATTGGCCTGGGGGGTCCGTCGGGATACGGACTCTCCAGTTGGTTTAAGTTTTGGTTGCGGGTCTGGTGATCTGGGGGAATCTTGGTAATTGTGGGCCAGATTCCTAAGTTGGAAGTGGACAATGGTAACCCTTCGGGGTATTTTGGTGCTCTCGAGCCTGTGGGATAACGGCTGAGAGTAATCTACGGTTGGTCTCTTGTCCACTTGTTCATACTATGGGTGACACCAGATTTTAGCTTCAAGGACCCCTTCCCAGCTGTTTATAGTTATATGTTTTGTTTGTAATAATAAAGGCCGCTGTGGCCAATTATATCCAACTTGAGACTCATGTCGTTATTCGGAGGTTGGGAAGGAAAAGGGGGTCGGTGATCCCTTGGGAAGGCACTTAATGAGGGGGTAGTCGACAATACCAATGTCATGCACTGTTTAAAGATTACCTTTTTGCTAAATGTTTGCTAAATAGATGTACTTAGAAAAATTTGTAATATTTAAATGTACTTGATTTGAATTTATTTTAATTACATTTCATAGAGTACTTTTTTAAGGGTGGCATTACACTAAGTGTGATCTGCTCACATACTGTATATGTGATTATTCATGAAAATAGAGAACTTATCATAATAATATATGGGAGAAGGCGAAATTTTCACATGATTCTGCAGAAAATGGTTACCTTTTATTTTGTGTGAATCATTTCTGCAATGATGAACAAAATATAAATGGAAGACTGGATTATCTATAAGGGATGCGAAAGCAGCTGTTATATTCAAAGCAATCAAAATCTTATATCCTTGTCCCCTGACATCTTGTCCTGTGTGTAGATAAATTAAATTACTAATTAGTTGATGATTATTGTAAGGACAAACTTTGTGTTCATCGTCATTACCAAAAAGTGCTAATCAAGGCAGGGTAAATTGCCCAATATAAAAGACCTTACATGGTAATTAGAGTACAATATTTTTCATGCCATATCTATAATATTCTATGAAAAAACTATACATGGATATATCTGTGTTTGGGGAATCTAATTGTGTCTGTGGTTGCAAATGCATTGTTTTTTTCAGTGGGGGCAAATCCCAGAAATGTAATGTCATTCAAATTATGGGTATATAATTTGGGGTGTGACTAGGATGGCAAAAGTGTGCTTCAAAAAATTATAATATTAATCAACTGGGAAATTAATTTGTTAAAATATTACATGAAGTTTAATTTTTCATTAAACTGGGTCTCTCTCTCCAAATGATTACCCATTTTCCTGTACCCCAACTGAGGGATGGGTGAGGGGTCTGGATAAGACCTTATTTAATAACTATTTAAGAAAAACCAAAGGACAAGCATTGTGTGTTGCAGATCTATCCATATTTTCCACAGATATGTCTCAAAGGCCAGAAACATTTACAGATTCAAAATCACTACAAAATTGTATTTTTATCCCTTTTTATATTTTTAATGCTATTTTTACTTGTATATACAATGTTGTACAATTATTTTTAGGATTTTATCATTTTGTAAACTTTTATGAGTCCAGTACTCTTTGTATATCTTAATTCTAAAATTCAATATGTTTGTTCCTTGCTGCTCCAAATCGACTTCCAACCTCGAAGGGTGTGAGGATAGATTTGGTTGTGTTACCTTGTATAAGCTTAAAAAAAGGACCTCTATGGTGTCTGGGAAAGATTGGTGACTACTTTATGACTCAGTGCAAGCAACTCCCTGGCCTATTACATCTGCAAGCAAAAAGTGTGTAGTGAATGTGTGAACTGGAAGTGGGGTGTACTTAGCTCACTGTCAGCCTACCGCGATAAGCGAGAGTACGAGTGAGTGTAAGGAGCGGATTCCCCTTTACAGTAATATCAGTGTCTGCAGCAAATGGGCACTATTCGTGATATCAACCGTACTCAATCTCTACAAGTTTTGGAGATTTTGGACAGTTTATCATTTTTATAATCACACTGAATGGTGGGATTTTTAGTTGAAAGAAAGAATTGCACTGAAGAAAGCACAAATAAGAAAGCAAGGAACCTGTTATGTAGAGCTCAGCTTGCGACTGGTAACCTAGTAAATGTCATTGTCAAACTCTTGGTAGTGGAATTATCAGCATGCCGCAATGGGGAGCATGATTCTATGTGCCCATCGGCGCTCCTGTCAAACAATCGTGAGTCTTCAATGGGTTGTTATGTCAGCTGGGGGTCTATTGAAGATCTCTATGCCTGTTATTACACAGTTTTCTTGAAACCCAGACTGTGCTTTTAACTATATACTGTGGTACTGCTGTATATAGCACAATTGATCAAGCAATCGCAGATTCAAGTCACCCAAAAAAACAAACAAATGCACTAAAAAGTTTAAAAAAAAAAGTTTTTTATATGAAAAAAATTGTAAACAATAAAAGTTTAAATCCCCCTTTTCCCCCAATAATAAAAAAGATAACAAAAATAAATTTAAAAAAATGATTGGTGTGGTATCAAAGGGTCCAGAAAAGTCAGGTACATAAAAAAATAAAAAAAATTAACCTGTTTAGTAAATACAATAAACAGAAAAAAAAATGCCAAAATTGAGCTTTTTGGTCTCTTGCAATGCTGCAAAAACTGATTTATTTGATTTATTTTACTCACTTATATAGTGCCATTAGTTCAACAGTGCTTTACAGACATTGTCGACACTGTCCCCATAAGGTCTCACAATCTAAAATCCCTTTCATTAGGTCTTTGAGTGTGGGAGTACACCCATGCAAACACGGGGAGAATATACAGTACAAACTCTTTGCAGATATTATCCTTTGTGGGATTTGAACCTAGGACCCCAGCGCTGCAGTGCTAACCACTGATGATGTCACTTCATCCTGGACCATGTTGTGTGCCTGGCAGTGCAGCTGCTAAGACCAGAGGACAGTCTGGAGCAGCGGGGGACAAGGAGGAGAGGAGAGTATTTGTATTTTTTGTATATACTGTATATCAGTGAGTATGTAGTGGCCATAATAATGTGGGGGGCTACCTTATATTCTATGTGGGGCCTGCATTATGTTTTATGATGGTGCTACATTGTATTCTATATGGAGGGCTACATTATATTCTATGGGAGGCGATCTTATAGTCTATTGTGAGGCTGCATTATAATATATGAGGGTGGCTGCATTATACTTTATGAGGGAAACTGCATTATATTCTATGGGGTGGATGCATTATACTATGGGGGGTTGCATTATACTCTATGGGGTGCTGCATTATACTCTGGGGACTGCATTATGCTGAGAGAGGGCTGCATTATACTCTATTGAAGGCTATTGGGTGCATTATACATGTGTAATATATTTGACCTGCAATATACTACATCAAGGACTAAGGGAAATGCATTACACAATTTGAAGAACTATGGGGTGCATTATACTATGGGGAGTGCATTGTACTACATGGAGGACTGCGGTGCACATTATACTATATGGAGGACTATGGGGTGCATTAGACTATTGGGAGGACTATGGGATGTGTATTATACTGTATTGAGCACTATGGGTTGTGTACTATACTCTATGGAGGACTATGGGGTGTGTATATTGTGGGCAGCACTATGCGGTGTGTATAATACTTTATAGAGAACTATGGGGTGTGTAATAAAATGTATGGAAAACTATAGGGTGTGTATTATGCTGTATGGAGGACAATGAGGTGTGTATTTTGCTGTATTGAGGGCTATGTGGTGTGTATTATACTGTATGGAACACTATGGGGTGTGTATTATACTACATGGAGTAATATGAGGTGTATTATACTTTATAGAGCACTATGGTGTATTATACAGTATGGCACACTATAGGATGTGTATTATGCTATGTGGAGGACTATGGGGTGTGTATTATACTATATAAATGACTATGGGTGTGTATTATACTGTATGGAGCATTATGAGATGTGTATTATATTGTATCAAGCAGTATGGGGTGTGTATTTTACAGTATGGAGCACTATAAGATGTATATTATGCTATGTGGAGGACTATGGGGGGTGTATTATACTATATGGAGGACTATGGGGTGTATTACACTATATGGAGGACTATGGATGTATTATGCTATGTGGAGCATTATGGAGTATATATTATACTGTATGGATCATGATGGGGTGTGTATTGTACTTTTCTGGCACATGTCAGCTGTTTTCAACAGCTGACATGTACCTCAAACAGCTGCAGGGGAGTCCCGATCCACCCTCGTCTGTTAACTAGTTAAATGCAGCTGCCAAACTCTGACAGTGGCACTTATCATGCGCTTTCGGCAAACGCGCTGGAAATTCTGCCCAATAGATCCCGTAGCACAGGACCGTGGGGTGCCGATGGGTTGGCATGACAACCAGAGGTCTCCTGCAGATGTCTATGGATGTCACTGGCTGGTGGTTGGCACTCATAGCAAATGAGCAATTCTGCTACATACAGGCGATGTGATCATCGCCTGTATGCAGCATATATGTAGCAGAGCCAATCTGGTTATGGCAGCTTCTAGTCTCCCATGGAGACTATTGAAGCATGCCAAAAAAAAAATGTTTTGAAAAATATAAAAAATATAAAAAATATATAAAAGTTCAAATCACCCTCCTTTCGCCCCATTCAAGATAAAACAATGAAAAAAAAATCAAACATATACACATTTGGTATCACCCCGTTCAGAATCGCCCGATCTATTAACCCCTTTCTGACATCAGACGTACTATCCCGTCGAGGTTACCTGGGCCCTTATGACCATCGACGAATAGTATGTCATATGTGATCAGCTGTGCTCACGGGGGGGAGAGCAGCCGATCGCGGCCGGATGTCAGCTGATTATCACAGCTGACATCTGACACTCTGTGCCAGGAGCTGTCATGGACCGCTTCCGGCACCTTAACCCCCAGAACACTGCAATCAAACAAGATTTATAAATAATTAGAACAGAGCCACATATAAGTCCTCAAGCGGACAGAACAAACTCCCAAGCAGTATATATATAATCCGAAAAAAGGAGTCACAAAACTGCCATTATTAGTATATAAAAGTTATAACATTTATTAAGTAACATCATATATTTAAAATACTCAGATGATCTGATAATACAAAACTTTCAATCATAATAGGGTTTCTATGTAAATCATGGATATAGGTAACAAAAGCACACGCCACACCTATAATATAATCTACGACTTGAGGTCACAAGTTCACTAAAGAAAGTGTACTATAAATAGTCACACATTAGTTGTCCCTCTGAGAACCCATCAAAAGTGCAAGTCTATACCAATATATAGGACTGGGCCTCACCTATATCAGTCGTGGTGTGGATGTGGCAGCGCCAGCCCCTACGCGCGTTTCGCGTAGGCTTCTTCGGGGGGCTGTACAGCGTGTGTCACTAGCTAGATCGTTATAAGGCCACCGCACCTGGTACTAATTACAGGACTCAGTCAGCGGTGCATGCGCAAATGACGTCAGCGCCGGAATTAGCATCACCGCTCGGCTTCCCGGGCGTAGCGATAAGCCAGGGAGCCATAACCATGGCAACCATGACTCACACGCCTGACGCAATAGGCTCTGGCGGCGATGCATCGTCATGCCGACATCACAGGCATGCGCACAAGTCCCCAATAGGAGAACATTGAGATCGGAAATTGGTATGTAGTACGCGGTGTATAGAATAACATAAGGTGAAAGTGCTAAAGTGCAGAGTGCTGTGCAAGGTTACCTGCCATAACATATAATACATAATATACTCAAAACAATTACAATAGTGAACAGATCCCGTTATATACAAAGAGCGGAAATAACATAATTATTTGGTGTTATCCGGAAATCCATAGCTTGATATGATTCTCCAAAGTTGTGTTGTGAACAGATAAATAGGTACAGTTCCCGCTTTCAGTATCTCATAACATGGTGAGGTGGACGTCAGTAGCACTAATACTAATTATTAGACCATTAGCCCATTGGGTCAGGCGTGTGAGTCATGGTTGCCATGGTTATGGCTCCCTGGCTTATCGCTTTGCCCGGGAAGCCGAGCGGTGATGCTACTTCCGGCGCTGACGTCATTTGCACATGCGCCGCTGACTGAGTCCCGTAATTAGTACCAGGTGCGGTGGCCTTATAAAGATCTAGCTAGTGACACACGCTGTACAGCCCCCCGAAGAAGCCTACGCGAAACGCACGTAGGGGCTGGCGCTGCCACATCCACACCACGACTGATATGGGTGAGGTCCAGTCTTATATATTGGTATAGACTTGCACTTTTGATGGGTTCTCAGAGGGACAACTAATGTGTGACTATTTAAAGTATACTTTCTCTAGTGAACTTGTGACCTCAAGTCGTAGATTATAGGTGTGGCATGTGGTTTTGTTACCTATATCCGTGATTCACATAGTAACCCTATTATGATTGAAAGTTTTGTATTATCAGATCATCTGAGTATTTTAAATATATGATGTTACTTAATAAATGTTATAACTTTTATATACTAAAAATGGCAGTTTTGTGACTCATTTTTTTCAGATTATATATAAATCAAGCAAGATTGCTAGAATAGGGAAGCATCGCACAGGGAGGGGGATTTCTGTGTTCTTCCCTGAGACCCTCAGAACAGTGCAGGAGGATTCAAGATGGCCTCATAGTCTTTCCGGGTCCTGTAGGGAGATGGCTTGTCAGTGACTGCTGAGATCAAGGGCCGGCAAGCCGCCTGCACTGCCTTTCAGATTGCTGGGACAATGTAAAAAAGTTTAAAAAAATATTACACTGTGTAAAAATATTTAAAAAAATTCCTAAATAAAGAAAAAAAAATAAAAATGGTTCCAATAAATATATTTCTTTATGTAAATAAAAAACAATAAAAGTACACATATTTAGTATCGCTGCATCTGTAACGACCCAACTGATAAAACTGCCCCACTAGTTAACCCCTTCAGTGAACACACTAAAAGAAAAACGAGGCAAAAACAATGCTTTATCATAATACCGCTGAACAAAAAGTGGAATAACAAGCCATCAAAAATACGGATAAAAAAACAATGATGCCACTGAAAGCTTCAAACAGCGGCATCAACAAAAAATAAAAAAAATATAGCCCTCAGAATAAAGCGATGCAAAAATAGTAATTTTTAATATAAAATAGTTTCCATTGTATAAAAGCTCCAAAACGTAAAAAAGATATAAATGAGCTATTGCTGTGATTGCACTAAACTGAAGAGTAAAACTGCATTATCAATTTTACCAAACGTGGAACAGTATAAACGCCCCCCAAAAAGAAATTCCTGAATTGCTGGTTTTTGTTCTTTCTGCCTAACAAAAATCAGAATAAAAAGCGATCAAAAAATGTCATGTGCCCAAAAATGGTACCAATAAAAACATCAACTCGTCCCACAAAAAACAAAACCTCAAATGACTCTGTGGACCAAAATATGGAAAAATTATAGCTCTCAAAATGTAGTGATGCAAAAACTATTTTTTGCAATAAAAAGCGTCTTTTAGTGTGTGACAGCTGCCAAATATAAAAACCCACTATAAATAATAAATCAAACCCTCCTTATCACCCCCTTAGTTAGGGAAAAGTAATAAATTTAAATTTTTTTATTTTTTTCCATTTTACCTTTAGGGTTTGGGTTGGGGCTAAAGTTAGGGTTGGGGCTAAAGTTAGGGTTTGGGTTGGTTCTAGAGTTCGGGTTAGGGTTTCGATTATGTTTACGGTTGGGTTAGGGGTGTGTCAAGGTTAGGGCCGTGGTTATGGTTATGGTTAGATATGACTAAGAGCAGAAAAATGCGGCAGCACTCACCCTGTAGTGGTCCAATGCTTTTATTCAAGACATGAGGATTTACAGCTTCACGGTCCGAGGGAGTGCAGGTGAGGTCAAATGTTCGTTTTTTTTTAAACATTCCAAAAATTCCTGTGAAGCACCTGAAGGGTTAATAAACTTCTTAATTGTGGATTTGAGCACCTTGTTTTTTTAAAATGATGTAATCTTTTGATATTTTCTATCATATAGACCCCTCAAAGTGACTTCAAATGTGATGTGGTCCCTAAAAAAAATGGCGTTGTAAAAATGAGAAATCGCTGGTCAACTTTTAACCCTTATAACTTCCTAACAAAAAAATTTTGGTTCCATAATTGTGCTGATGTAAAGTAGACATGTGGGAAATGTTGTTTCACAAATACATGCAAATAATATCAAAGAAATTTCATGAAGTATCATGAAGTACAACATGTCACGAGAAAACAATGTCAGAATCGCCAGGATGCATTGAAGCATTCCAGAGTTACAACCTCATAAATGGACAGTGGTCAGAATTGTAAATATTGGCCCAGTTATTAACGTGCAAACCACCCTCTGAGGTAAAGGGGTTAATATAAAAAAAGAATTAGCCCGATCGCTAAGCGGCGTAACGAGAAAAAAATTCAAAATGCCAGAATTATGGTTGTTTGGTCACTACAATATTGCATTAAAAGTTTTGGCTCTGGGAAGAAGGGGAGCAAAAAACGAAAATGCAAAAACGAAAATACATCTGTTTAAGCCACTTTCATTTTAAAGTGGCTGCATATGCATTGCAAACCTAAAAAAGGATTTAACAGATTACAGGGGGATCTCAGAGTGTTATACACATATTTTCCAAGCATTTACAGGCCCTTTAGCAGTGCAATTTATCACAAATTAAATTTATAGGAAAAGTCTGTGAAGCTGGTGAATTCCAATTTCAAAAGATCCAAAAACAGTTTGTAGAAATCAAGTGACAAATAAACTGACAACATTGAAGGAAAAATAACAATAAGACAACTAAATAATGTGAATGTATAAGTGTCAATTCCCTCTTATAATTAGAGGTTGTGTTCAGAAATAGCCAATTGCATTTAAAATCATGATCAATTTTCCCCCAAAAAATCATTTTTTTGGCTAATAAATATCCTGTGAATCACATTATAAAAAAGCCTAACTGAACAGGAAATACCTGTATAACACTCTGAGCTCTCCAGGAAATGCATTGAACTTATTTTGAGCTTTTTATGCAAAAACAACCTTACTAATGTCTAAGTGACATCAACCTATCTGGCTAGGGAAAAATGGATGATAACCAACAGGGGCATTTAGGTGGCATTTATGGGTCTAATATTGGATTAATACAAGGAGGAAGTGTGCTAAAAAATATATATTTTTAACAATGGGCACGATAGATAGATAGATAGATAGATAGATAGATAGATAGATAGATAGATAGATAGATATGTTTACATTTCAGAATTGTAGAGATATTTATTTAGGATGGAAAAAAATAACATGGCTTTTCTGTTGAGCAATGCAAAGCAAACTTTCTATTACACATAAGCCTTGGTTTCAGGATTTTGGTTTGGTAACAAAATTAGCACTGAAGTCTTTAATACTGACATCTTTATTGCAGCATATAAATAATAAAAAGGCTGTCTATTAAGGTAATTAAACTGTAGCATATCACAATTTAATCAGTTCCCTGTCAAACTAAGTGACGATGCAAGTACAGCACTTCTCAATATCACTTGAATTTTATGTGCTCAGACTACCACTCTAATTCGATCGGCAAATGGACACAGACAACTGAATGATATTTTGTTATACAGTGGTGAAAAAAGCATTTAGTCAGCCACCAATTCTGGAAGTTTTCCCACTTAAAAAGGTGAGAGAGGCCTGTAATTGGCTTCACTGGTAGACCACAACTATGAGAGTGAAAATGAGAAAACAAATCCAGAAAATCACCTTGTCGGATTCGGCAAAATTTATTTTGCAAATTATGGTGGAAAATAAGTATTTGGTCAATAACAAAAGTTCATCTCAATATTTTGTTATTAATCCTTTGTTGGCAATGACAGATGTTAAATGTTTTCTGTAAGTCTTCACAAGGTTGGGACACAGTGTTGATGATATGTTGGCCCATTCTTCCATGCAGATCTCCTCTAGAGCAGTGATGTTTTGTGCCTGGGCAACATGAACTTTCAACTCCCTGCAAAGGTTTTATATGGGGTTGAGGTCTGGAGACTGGCTAGGCGACTTCAGGACCTTCATATGCTTCTTAGCAAGCCACTCCTTCATTTACCTGGCAGTGTTCTTTGGATCATTATCATGCTGAAATACCCATACACGTTTAATCTTCAATGCCCTTGCTGATGAAGGGAGGTTTGCACTCAAAATCTCAAGATACATGACCCCATTCATTCTGTCATGTACACGGATCAGGTGTCCTGGTACCTTTGCAGAAAAACAGCCTCACAGAATGATGTTGCTACCCCAATGCTTCACAGTACGTATGGTGTTTTTGGATGCAACTCAGCATTCAGTCTCCTCCCAACAAGACAAGTTTTGTTTCTACCAAACAGTTATAATTTGGTTTCATCACACCATTTGACATTCTCCCAATATTCTTCTGGATAATCCAAAAGCTCTCTAGCAAACTTCAGATTCTACCGGACATGTACTGACTTGAGCAGGGGGACACGTCTGGCACTGCAAAATCTGAGACCCTGGTGGCATAGTGTGTTACTGATAGTAGCCTTTGTTACTGTGGTTTCAGCTCTATACAAGTCATTGACTAGTTCCTCCCATGCGGTTCTGGGATTTTTGCTCACCCTTCTTGTAATCATTTTGACCCCATGTGGTGAGATCTTTGCATGGAGGCCCAGATCGATGGAGATTATCAGTGGTCTTGTATGTCTTCCATTTTCTTATTTTTGCTCCCACATCAAGTTGCTTGCCTGGTGTAGGGCTACAATTTTGTTTATGGTGTCCTTTGACAGCTCTTTGATCTTCACTATAGTGGAGTTTGGAGTGTGACTGTTTGAGGTTGTGGACAGTTGTCTTTTATACTGATAACAATTTCAAACAGGTGCTATTATAACAGGTAATGAGTGGAGGTCAGAGGAGCCTCTTAAAGAAGAAGTTACAAGTCTGCTAGAGCCAGAAATCTTGCATGTTTTTATTTGACCAAATTCCTATTTTCCACCATAATTTGCAAAATAAATCTTGCCAAATCAGACAAGGCGATTTTCTGGATTTGTTTCCTGATTTTGACTCTCATAGTGTGGTCTACCTATGATGTAAATTACTGGACTTTCTTATATTTTTAAGTGGAAGAACTGGCACAATGGGTGGCTGACTAAAAACTTTTTTCCCCACTGTATATCACATTTATTACATATGCTCCGTTTCTCCTCCTTTATTCACTTATCTGATGTTGAGTGGTCTATGTATTGTTGGATATGTTGCCATGGGCAATTTCAACTCATGACCAGGATTGGTTGAGCTGTGGAAACCCTATGCTTCCTCTTAGATATCACCTCAGCTGTGATTATATTACCATTGCCTTGGTGCTTCCTGGAGATGCTTCTGATAGATATGTGCTGCCGCGCATGCGCAATAGTTGTAACACATCACTTTGCCATGCACGGTCTGGTGTACACATCTGTGGAGGGCATGCTAGTGGGGGTAAATCCTTGGTCGCTATGGCATTGTTTGATGCAGTGTGTCCCAATGGGTTTGAGATGGTCACACTAAAAGTATGCCCTCACATTGCCGTTTTTGGGCATTCTTATGAGGATTGGACACACAGCTGCATCTGTTTGCATATGTATGACCAATTACACACTGATTGGATCTTTGTAACTATAACAACCGGTATGCTATCCCTGGATTGGATTATCATTATACAGTGGGGCAAAAAAGTATTTAGTCAGTCAGCAATAGTGCAAGTTCCACCACTTAAAAAGATGAGAGGCGTCTGTAATTTACATCATAGGTAGACCTCAACTATGGGAGACAAACTGAGAAAAAAAAATCCAGAAAATCACATTGTCTGTTTTTTTTAAAAAAAATTTGCATATTATGGTGGAAAATAAGTATTTGGTCAGAAACAAACAATCAAGATTTCTGGCTCTCACAGACCTGTAACTTCTTCTTTAAGAGTCTCCTCTTTCCTCCACTCATTACCTGTAGTAATGGCACCTGTTTAAACTTGTTATCAGTATAAAAAGACACATGTGCACACCCTCAAACAGTCTGACTCCAAACTCCACTATAATGAAGACCAAAAAGCTGTCAAAGGACACCAGAAACAAAATTGTAGCCCTGCACCATGCTGGGAAGACTGAATCTGCAATAGCCAACCAGCTTGGAGTGAAGAAATCAACAGTGGGAGCAATAATTAGAAAATGGAAGACATACAAGACCACTGATAATCTCCCTCGATCTGGGGCTCCACGCAAAATCCCACCCCTTGGGGTCAGAATGATCACAAGAACGGTGAGCAAAATTCCCAGAACCACGCGGGGGGACCTAGTGAATGAACTGCAGAGAGCTGGGACCAATGTAACAAGGCCTACCATAAGTAACATACTACGCCACCATGGACTCAGATCCTGCAGTGCCAGACGTGTCCCACTGCTTAAGCCAGTACATGTCCGGGCCCGTCTGAAGTTTGCTAGAGAGCATTTGGATGATCCAGAGGAGTTTTGGGAGAATGTCCTATGGTCTGATGAAACCAAACTGGAACTGTTTGGTAGAAACACAACTTGTCGTGTTTGGAGGAAAAAGAATACTGAGTTGCATCCATCAAACACCATACCTACTGTAAAGCATGGTGGTGGAAACATCATGCTTTGGGGCTGTTTCTCTGCAAAGGGGCCAGGACGACTGATCCGGGTACATGGAAGAATGAATGGGGCCATGTATCGTGAGATTTTGAGTGCAAACCTCCTTCCATCAGCAAGGGCCTTGAAGATGAAACGTGGCTGGGTCTTTCAACATGACAATGATCCAAAGCACACCGCCAGGGCAACGAAGGAGTGGCTTCGTAAGAAGCATTTCAAGGTCCTGGAGTGGCCTAGCCAGTCTCCAGATCTCAACCCTATAGAAAACCTTTGGAGGGAGTTGAAAGTCCGTGTTGCCAAGCGAAAAGCCAAAAACATCACTGCTCTAGAGGAGATCTGCATGGAGGAATGGGCCAACATACCAACAACAGTGTGTGTCAACCTTGTGAAGACTTACAGAAAACGTTTGACCTCTGTCATTGCCAACAAAGGATATATTACAAAGTATTGAGATGAAATTTTGTTTCTGACCAACTACTTATTTTCCACCATAATATGCAAATAAAATGTTAAAAAAACAGACAATGTGATTTTCTGGATTTTTTTTCTCAGTTTGTCTCCCATAGTTGAGGTCTACCTATGATGTAAATTACAGACGCCTCTCATCTTTTTATGTGGTGGAACTTGCACTATTGCTGACTGACTAAATACTTTTTTGCCCCACTGTACACTTCCCTTGTAAGCAAGATTTGATTATTGTTGTTTTATGATCTTTTTTGATTGCTATATAGTATACCGAGATATCCATGTGTTGTTATATGAGATTTTATCTTCTTATCACCTTGTATCTGTGTTTGGTGTATTGTGTATCAGGGGCTGTCCTGCATGGCGATTGGTGTTTTGCTGTAAACCACACTATATAAGGCCAGCCCTATGATTGATCACATACACTTGATAAAGACCTTTATTGGGTCGAAACGTTGTGCTTTTCTGTTGGCGGAACAAACCACATTTTGAAACTAAACACCCTGGAGTGGACACTGTTCTTTTTTATTTTACATATGTACCTCCAAGAAGAGTTCCTTGGAAATTAAATGTGTTTCCTGATCTGCAAGTGCTGTCTATCACATTTTTCATCTAGGATATATGTGAATGTCTATCAGTAGTGGCAGGAATGACTGTGTAGGGCCAGCACTGACAGTGCCAGCAGCAAGTCATACAAAAATTATCCCAGTTCTGTAGGGCAGCCCAGCAGAAGTAATACAGTATAGTTATAGAACACATTGGACAGACAGGATATATGGAGATGTCTATCAGTTGTGGCAGCACTGACTCTGTAGTGCCAGCACTGGCAGTGCCATCAATAAGTCAAGCAAAAATGATCCCAGATCTGTAGGGCTGTTCCATTAGTAGCAGTACAGTAGGGCTATAAAACACAATTTATTTGGATAAGCAGTTAATGTGGATTTTTGCTTTGTTAGTTTTATCCTATTTATGATTGTCCTTTTTGTAATTAGGTAGATAATGCTGCTTGTATAGATTTCTTCTTTTTAATTAAGTTCTAAGTAAGTAAATGTAGTATATTTTTATAGTTTTTATTATGTGAGTTATACTAAGTTCAACAAATAATGTGCATCTTAGAAATCTACATGTAAGTAACTAATTTGTATCCTAAATAAATAATTTTTGTTTCTGTTTAATTATCTATAAAAAAATATAGCATGTAGTCTGTAACATCTTTAGGCAAACTATAACTATTCATTTTACTTTTTAACAATAATGTTAGTTAAAATGTACTAACTCTATTCAAATAGATTCTATCTGCAAAAATACAGTACAAGTGAATAATATCTTTTTCAAACTATTCTTGTTTCCCAGCAATAATTAAAGTCTCCAAGGTGCAGAAACCTCATTATTAATGTTTACAATATACCCTATACACAGTAGCATAATCATTAAAAAGACTTAATATGAATTTAATTGTTGATAAAGATTAATTTTATGCATATTGTAGGGGTATGCTTTCTTGATTTGTCACTTGTAACATGAAACCACATTTTTTTTTATATCACACGCACACTAGTGTGTATTTCTGCTGCTTGTACAGTACTGAAAACAAAACCATAAGCATAAAATCCATACTTCTGTCTAGACACTAACTAAACAATATACACACTGGCTATTCAGACACGGCTGAGCTGTCAGAAGCTTGGTCACACAAAACAGCTATGGTCCATACAGTGATACTTATAGTTTGGTGCATATTGCCTGTGCAGTCTCTTCTCAGAGAGATTCTGAATTGTCTCTTTCAAGCTCCAACACAACCTATTCTACTCAGCTCCTCAGCTGTCTCCAGTGTACTCCAGGCCTGGTACTAGTCATAGCAATTAAGGTGCACCTAATCAGGACCTATAGTGCTAGGCTTTAACCCTAGCCTACCTGGCTTTCCTAAGATCTGTAAATTAAAATCCATAAGCTAGCTGTCAACTCTAGGTGCTTCTGTGGGTATGAGGTCAGGTGATTGGTGGGGCCATACTAGCAGCTTTATTTTCTTTCTCTGAAACCATTGAGAGTCTCCTTGGCTGTGTGTTTGGGATCATTCTCTTGTTGAAATGTTCATTCTCATTTCATCTTCATCATGCTGGTAGATAGCAGTGGATTTTTATCAATAGTGTTTCGGTACACTTGACTGTTCATCCTTCCTTCCATCACATGAAGTTGATTATATGATGAACAACAGCCCCACACTATGATATTCTCACCTTCAAAGTTCACTGTAAGGCCGGCGTCACACTAGAGAGTTTTACGGATGTATGAGAGGCACAAAAACTACGCATTGCACACGGACCAATGATTCTCTATGGGCCAGCTCCTATCTGCCATATGTTTCTCAGCCGTATTTTACGGCCGTAGAAAATCGCAGCATGCTGCGTTTGTCAGCGTATTGCGCAAAAAATCAGATAATGAAAGTCAATGGGGGCGAGAAAAATACGGATTACATACGGACCAGCAGTGTGACTTGCGAGAAATACGCCAGACATCTCCAGGTGCCAGGAAATGTGCCAAGCCCTCAATCAGGAAGCTTAGACATGCTAATTAGCTGAAAAAGCCAAACAGACATCCCGGAAGTCTGGCGCATGCCTCCACGGAGTTGCAAGCAGCATGGCAAACATCATCAATGTGAATATGCTCATGGTCCTGGTCCAGGAAAGGCCCGAGATTTGGGACCAATGGGATGCCAATTATGCCAACCGGCAAGGAAAGAGGCTGCTTGGAGGAGCATCTGTGGGATCCTTTTCCCAAATTATGACCAGTGGCCACATGAGGGACAGAGGCAACTAAGTAAGTACACTCCTGATTATCAAATATTTCATATTACGAACTGCAGTAAGAACGATATTTGCTCCCAGTTATATTTATGTTAGCCTGATTTTGAATGTATATTGCAGTATTTCTGTAATGGTGCAGGACATGATAAAGGGGTTACGTACAACATTTATAGATGTTGCTTACAGTTAGAAAATTGACAATGACAGACTGGTCTAGAGGGGACAGTACCCTGTTCTTGTGTACTTACATTCTACGGTGTCCTCCTTTTATGGGATTGTGGTATTTGTGTGTGTGTTTATTTTGCTAATTGCAGATATTAAGTTAGAAATGCAGCTTAGAATAAGGCCTAGTTTATATTTGTGAAATCAATGACACCTTGAGTTACCAATGTGTACAATGTCCTTAGACATTATTTTCTTCTCTATCATTACAGTGGAAGATGCTATGAGACATTGGAGAAACATTTGGGACCAGTACCGAAGAGAAAGGCAGCAGCGGTCCAGGAGTGGCACATCTGCTCATGCCAAAAGAAAATACATTTATTTTGACCGGCTGTCCTTTCTGGATCCCAGTATGGATCTCAGACCGTAACTACAAACCACACATCACAATACACATATGTTAGGAATGGGCATAGATAATGGTAATTTTTTTGTTTTTATCACTTTTTCAAATTACAGAACTCAATCCAACCTCACTGAGAGGGAGACAACAGGTTCAGATTCAGAGACACTCATAGATCCTTTTTGTGAAGGAGAAGATGTGGCTGGCCCATCTACTGCTCCTTCTAGGATTGTCCCTCCACATCCATCTTCGGATGCCCCTCAGGTTTCTCATCCACCTGGTCCTGATGTTGCAGCACCACCCATAGATGCCCCAGCTTCACTGATGTCCAAGGATACTGGCCACAGCAGCAGCCCAACTGTTCCTCTTGAGGCCTGCTGTGACCGCACGCCGTGGCCACAGAAGGAGAGCGATTAGTGCAAGCAGAAGAAATGTGGGCACTGGTGTCTTAAATTATTTGGCCTGGGCTACTCAGGATGAGGGTGAGGAGTCATTTGCATGTAGCCTGGCCCGGTATCTCCATTCCCTGTGAGGTGAGGCTACATGTGAGAGGGTGCATGCAGATCCTTCTTGATGCATGCACACCACCAAATGACCCTAACAATTTGTTTGAGTACATTGAGAGTTGGCAGATGTCACCATCTAGCCTCTTACGTATGCCAAGAAATCAACGAGTGCATGCTCAAGAGGGATCTGCAGCACCTCCTCCACGTGGGACTACACCTCAACCCTATCCCCAACAGAACCCACTAATATCAACTAATTACCCAATGGCATCCTTCCATAAGCCTTACCAATATGGCCACTTGTCTAGACCCAGTGTTGGAGGCTGGTCCCAACATGGGTTTGGACATATTGGTCATATTGGTGGGGGTTATGACACACACGACTTATATTATCGTCATGATGCCCATAGTATGAACCCTTATGGCCAGTAATCAAGTGGTCAATCTGAGCATGGCCAGATATTGGGGCAGGACAAACCGAGAACACAACAACAGGGTGAAGGGCAAATGGGGCAACAAAGGCCACAAGAGCAGCAACCTAAACTGCCGCCATCACCTCCAATTTGACATATTATAATCTGTTAAAAAGGGTTTTTCGTTGTTGCAAATTGTGTGTGATATACACACAATTTGATAATCTGCTGTGATAGCAATGTTTTGTTTTATTATTTTGCTCTGGCAAAGGCAAAGTTTTATTGGCCACAAAAGACATATGCTGGCAATATGTTTATTGAAAGTTTGCAATTGGCTAAACAAAACATTTTAGTAAAATGGTAAAGGTATTAAATAGCAACATCACATACATCCCCGATATAATATCTCTGTTGCCAGATATTGGATATAGTTACACCCAGTCGTTGAGAACCTAATACAGAAGAAGGTGTGGAAACCACAGAAAAACGACCAAAATTGTGTAAATCACATATATGAAAAATCTTTATTAAGACAAATACAACAAATAAAGAGCATAATAATCCCTGGACCACAATAGTACATAGTGAAAAAATGGTGGCGGCCACCGCAGCAGATCGCCACTGTACAAAAAGGACGTGCAGACCGTATACCCCAAGCTACCATGTAGTATAGACACACACCAGTAAATGCAACCACACATAGGAACTCCTAGCTGAAAAGTATTGTGTACTTGCGTGATAGATTAAAGAGACATGCAGCAAGCTGTATATATCAAAAATATACCACAGTGGGTTAATATCTTGCTGCACCACATTACGCAGGGCCACAGAATATCAGTATACTAATAGAGCAGCGACAAGACCATGTGTATGAAGATTACTGCTTACTATATTGGTGTCTCACCCCCATGGTCACACACGACCATCCATCCCATAGCATTACTGTAGCTGATAAAAGAACAGCAAGGCAAAATAACCATAAGCACAGCTCTTGATTACCTGTAAACGGGGGGCATAAAGCGTAGCTGGGTCCGGTGCACACGTCCGCCCGACGCGCGTTTCGGAGCGGAAGCTCCTTCGTCAGGGGGCATGTTTTTTCATTATGTACTATTGTGGTCCAGGGATTATTATGCTCTTTATTTGTTGTATTTGTATTAATAAAGATTTTTCATATATGTGATTTACCCAATATTGGTCGTTTTTCTGTGGTTTCCACACCTTCTTCTAAACAAAACATTTATAGAAACTATTTTGCAAGCCAAATTCTTTGTTTTTGTCCAATCTTTATGACATCATAGCCAATCATTTTATGTTCATATAAATCTAATAATTAAATCAAATCAACACATATAGTTCAGTAATTTAATGTAGAATTATATATATATATATATATATATATATATATTTATAGTATAGGCATAAACAAAACAATTACAACTGAGATACAGCATAATCCTGCCAGGGATTAGCACCCTGAGGAGAAGCAAAATAATTTGTGTAAATATCCCTCACTTTTAGGCCAGAAAGGGGATGCCGTGGAGGAGGGCCATGTGGTGTAGGACTACCCACATTATTAGTCAACATGTCTTGAACACTCTCAGCTGAGGAGCAATCATGATGTCGCGTAAAATTGTGTAAAACAATACATGCTTTTATTACTTCATTAACATTAGCCTCACTCAGCTGAATGGCAGACTAGAGGACACGCCATTTGGCACACAGAATCCCGAAGGCACACTCCACCATTCGCCACGCCCTGGAAAGCCTCAAATTAAACACCCGCCACCGGTGGTCCAGGTTGCACCGGGGATAAGGCCTCATCACATGCCTCGTCAATTGGAAGGCCTCATCTCCCACAAGAACATATGGCACGGCTTCAGCATTGGAGCCTGGGAGTTGTCGTGATGGGGGGAGGTCAAACTGATTTTCACGTAGCCGCTGACCCATAATGGATGAATTGAAGACCCTAGAGTCTCCAGTTCGCTCATAGGCCCCAATATCTACAATTATTAACCTGTAGGTACTATCAACTACAGCTAACAGAACTACAGAGAAAAATTGCTTATAATTGATGAATTGGGTGCCCGAGTTCGGCAGCTTACGAACCCTGATATGTTTCCCATCCAGGGCTCTGATGCAGTGAGGGAATTGGCATGTGACATTACATCCACAGGCTATTTTGAGCCAATCAGCCATTTTTGGATCAGGCATGACAAGTTCGAGGAGTTTTGACCATATTTCCATACATGTTGCACGCACAATGCCAGAAATAGTGGATCGTCCGATGAGAAACTCCAGATGTAGTCCGGCATAGGACAATCCAATTGAAAGGAAGCTGAAAGTACAGACCAAATAAGATTAGCTAAGTCCAAAAAAACAAAAACAAACCAGATTTAAAAACAAAAAATTATAAATGTACAAAGGCAGGATTAACAGTGTAACTTGAAAAATCTTCACTGGGTATGTAATTGAACATTGTAAATACATATTTTGTATTAGCTTTGGCTCTAATTTACACGTATAATTTTATGGAGCTGCTAAGAAGCAACATAAAAAAGAAAACATCATCAGCATACAGTATGTGAGGATGGTGAACACATACCATAAGGTAAGGAGAAGACGCTTCTCTGCAGATATGCATTTTCGCATCCTGGTGTCCTGAAATGTTAGTCCTGGACGTACTGTCTCCAACAAGAATGAATGAGTGAAACAGTAAGAGTTTTTGCAGTGTCGAAAGATAGAAAAGGGCAAATTCTAGAAATGTTTTGGAAATGCAGATAAGAAGAGCAAGCCAGTGATCGGATGTTGGGGGTGAAGCAAAGCTCAGAATCAAGGATGACCCCAAAGCAGCGAGCATGTTGCTTGGGAGTAATGGTGGAACCACACAGATGGCAATGTCAGGCAAAGGTAGGGTAGTAGAGGGAGACAACACGAGGAGTTCAGTTTTTGACAGGTTCAGTTTCAGATAGAGGGAGGACATGATGTTAGAGACAGCGGTAAGACAATCACTGGTGTTTTCTAAAAAGGCAGGCGTGATATCAGGAGAAGTGTATAATTGGGTGTCATCAGCGTAGAGATGGTACCGGAAACCAGATCTACTGATTGTTTGTCCAATAGGGGCAGTATACAAAGAGAAGAGGAGGGGGCCTAGGACTGATCCTTGAGGAATCCCAACAGTAAGTGGAAGGTGAGAGGAGGAGGAGGAACCAGCAAAAAATACAGTGATGGAGCGGTCAGAGAGATAGGAGGAGAACCAGGAGAGAACAGTGTCCTTGAAGCCGATGGAGTGGAGCATAGTGAGGAGGAGCTGATGATCCACAGTATCGAATGCTGCAGAGAGATCCAAGAGAATTAGTATGAAGTAGTGACCATTAGATTTAGCTGTTAGTAGATCATTGGAGACTTTAGTGAGGGCAGTTTCAGTAGAGTGTAAAAAGCGGAAACAAGGTTGAAGAGGGTCGAGAAGAGTTATCTGAGAGATAGCGGATAAGATGGGAGTGGAGGAGTTTAGAGATGAAGGGAAGATTAGAGACTGGTCAATAATTAGCGGCACAGTTTTGACCGAGGGATGGTTTTTTAAGTAGTGGATGTATGATGACATGCTTAACCCCTTCATGACCCAGCCTATTTTGACCTTAATGACCTGGCCGTTTTTGCAATTCTGACCAGTGTCCCTTTATGAGGTAATAACTCAGGAATGCTTCAACGGATCCTAGCGGTTCTGAGACTGTTTTTTCATGACATATTGGGATTCATGATAGTGGTAAATTTAGATCAATAAATTCTGTGTTTATTTGTGATAAAAATGGAAATTTGGCGAAAATTTTGAAAATTTCGCAATTTTCACATTTTGAATTTTTATTCTGTTAAACCAGAGAGTTATTTGACACAAAATAGTTAATAAATAACATTTCCCACATGTATACTTTACATCAGCACAATTTTGGAAACACATTTTTTTTTTGCTAGGAAGTTATAAGGGTTAAAATTTGACCAGCGATTTCTCATTTTTACAGCAAAATTTACAAAACCATTTTTTTTAGGGACCACCTCACATTTGAAGTCAGTTTGAGGGGTCTATATGGCTGAAAATACCCAAAAGTGACACCATTCTAAAAAATGCACCCCTCAAGGTGCTCAAAACCACATTCAAGAAGTTTATTAACCCTTCAGTTGCTTCAAAGCAGCAGAAGCAACATGGAAGGAAAAAATGAACATTTAACTTTTTAGTCACAAAAATTATCTTTTAGCAACAATTTTTTTTATTTTCCCAATGGTAAAAGGAGAAACTAAACCATGAAAGTTGTTGTCCAATTTGTCCTGAGTATGCTGATACCTCATATGTGGGGGTAAACCACTGTTTGGGTGCACGGCAGGGCTTGGAAGGGAAGGAGCACCATTTGACTTTTTGAATGAAAAATTGGCTCCACTCTTTCGCGGACACCATGTCATGTTTGGAGAGCCCCCATGTGCCTAGAAATTGGAGCTCCCCAACGAGTGACCCCATTTTGGAAACTAGACGCCCCAATGAACTTATCTAGATGCATAGTGAGCACTTTGAACCCCAGGTGCTTCACAAATTGATCCGTAAAAATGAAAAAGTACTTTTTTTTCACAAAAAAATTCTTTTAGCCTCAATTTTTTCATTTTCACATGGGCAACAGGATAACATGGATCCTAAAATTTGTTGGGCAATTTCTAACGACTACGCTGATACCTCATATGTGGGGGTAAACCACTGTTTGGGCACACGGCAGGGCTCGGAAGGGAAGGCGCGCCATTTGACTTTTTGAATGGAAAATTAGCTCCAATTGTTAGCGGACACCATGTCGCGTTTGGAGAGCCCCTGTGTGCCTAAACAATGGAGCTCCCCCACAAGTGACCCCATTTTGGAAACTAGACCCCCCAAGAAACGTATCTAGATGCATATTGAGCACTTTAAACCCCCAGGTGCTTCACAGAAGTTTATAATGCAGAGCCATGAAAATAAAAAATAATTTTTCTTTCCTCAAAAATGATTTTTTAGCCTGGAATTTCCTATTTTTCCAAGGGTAATAGGAGAAATTAGACCCCAAATGTTGTTGTCCAGTTTGTCCTGAGTATGCTGATACCCCATATGTGGGGGGAAACCACTGTTTGGGCGCACGGCAAGGCTCGGAAGGGAAGGCACGCCATTTGGCTTTTTAAATGGAAAATTAGCTCCAATCATTAGCGGACACCATGTCACGTTTGGAGAGCCCCTGTGTGCCTAAACATTGGAGATCCCCCAGAAATGACACCATATTGGAAATTAGACCCCCAAAGGAACTAATCTAGATGTGTGGTGAGGACTTTGAACCCCCAAGTGCTTCACAGAAGTTTATAACGCAGAGCCATGAAAAAAAATATATATATTTTCTCAATAATGATCTTTTAGCCTGCAATTTTTTATTTTCCCAAGGGTAACAGGAGAAATTTGACCCCAAAAGTTGTTGTTCAGTTTCTCCTTTTCTCCTGAGTACGCTGATACCCCATATGTGGGGGTAAACCACTGTTTGGGCACATGTCGGGGCTCGGAAGTGAAGTAGTGACGTTTTGAAATGCAGACTGTGATGGAATGCTCCGCGGGCATCACGTTGCGTTTGCAAAGACCCTGATGTGGCTAAACAGTAGAAACCCCCCATAAGTGACCCCATTTTGGAAACTAGACCCCAAAAGGAACTTATCTAGATGTGTGGTGAGCACTTTGAACCCCCAAGTGCTTCACAGAAGTTTATAATGCAGAGCCATGAAAATAATAAATGCGTTTTCTTTCCTCAAAAATAATTATTTAGCCCAGAATTTTTTATTTTGCCAAGGGTAATAGGAGAAATTGGACCCCAAAAGTTGTTGTCCAGTTTCTCCTGAGTACGCTGATACCCCATGTGTGGGGGTAAACCACTGTTTGGGCACACGTTGGGGCTCAGAAGGGAAGTAGTGACTTTTGAAATGCAGACTTTGATGGAATGGTCTGCGGGCGTCACATTGCGTTTGCAGAGCCCCTGGTGTGCCTAAACAGTAGAAACCTGCCACAAGTGACCACATTTTGGAAACTAGACCCCCCAAGGAACTTATCTAGATATGTGGTGAGCACTTTGAACCCCCAAGTGCTTCACAGACGTTTACAACGCAGAGCCATGAAAATAAAAAATAATTTTTCATTCCTCAAAAATGATGTTTTAGCAAGCATTTTTTTATTTTCACAAGGGTAACAGGAGAAATTGGACCCCAGTAATTGTTGCGCAGTTTGTCCTGAGTATGCTGGTACCCCATATGTGGGGGTAAACCACTGTTTGGGTGCACGTCGGGGCTCGGAATTGAGGGAGTACCATTTGACTTTTTGAATACAAGATTGGCTGGAATCAATGGTGGCGCCATGTTGCAGTTGGAGACCCCTGATGTGCCTAAACAGAGGAAACCCCTCAATTCTACCTCCAACACTAACCCCCCCATACCCCTAGCCCTAAACCCAACTGTAGCCATATCACAACCCTAACCACAACCCTAATTCCAACCCTAAGGCTATGTGCCCACGTTGCGGATTCGTGTGAGATTTTTCAGCATAATTTTTGAAAAATCCGTGGGTAAAAGGCACTGCGGATGTTTTTTGTGCGGATTTCACCTGTGGATTCCTATTGAGGAACAGGTGTAAAACGCTGCGGAATCCGCACAAAGAATTGACATGCTGCGGAAAATACAACGCAGCGTTTCCGCGCGGTATTTTCCGCACCATGGGCACAGCGGATTTGGTTTTCCATAGGTTTACATGGTACTGTAAACCTGATGGAACACTGCTGCGAATCCGAAGCGGCCAATCCGCTGTGGATCCGCAGCCAAATCCGCACCATGTGCACATAGATTAATTCTAAAGGTATGTGCACACGCTGCGGAAAATGCTGCGGATCCGCAGCAGTTTCCCATGAGTTTACAGTTCAATGAAAACCTATGGGAAACAAAAATCGCTGTACACATGCTGCAGAAAAACTGCACAGAAACGCAGCGGTTTACATTCCGCAGCATGTCACTTCTTTCTGCGGATTCCGCAGTGGTTTTCGGAGCGTGCGGGGGGGAGGACGGGCACGGGGTGTGGATCGGAGCACGGGGGGTGGATCGGAGTGTAGGGGGGTTGGATCAGAGCATGGGGGGTGATTGGAGCACGGGGGGAGCGGACAAGAGCACGGGGCGGGGGGAGCGGAGCACAGGACGGATGGGAGCCGGAGCAGTGTACCGGACAGATCGGTGGCTTGGGTGGCGATCGGTGGGGTGGGGGCACATTAGTGTTTCCAGCCATGGGCGATGATATTGCAGCATCGGCCAGGGCTGGATTGTAATATTTCACCAGTTTTAATAGGTGAAATATTACAAATCGCTCTGATTGGCAGTTTCACTTTCAACAGCCAATCAGAGCGATCGTAGCCACGGGCGGGTGAAGCCACCCCCCCTGGGCTAAACTACCACTCCCCCTGTCCCTGAAGATCGGGTGAAATGGGAGTTAACCCTTTCACCTGATCTGCAGGGACGCGATCTTTCCATGACGCCACATAGGCGTCATGGGTCGGATTGGCACCGACTTTCATGACGCCTACGTGGCGTCAAAGGTCGGGAAGGGGTTAAATGAGGAGTGAAAAATACCGGAAGAGAGAGAAAGGATGAATGTTTTTGTTAGGTGAGAGGTAACAGTCGGGGAAAGGGACTGGAGGAGATGTGACGGAGTGGGGTCACTGGTGCAAGTGGTCAGGCGAGAAGATGCAAGGAGCCTGATTAATTCTTCTGCCACTGGTTCAAAGTCAAAGAGTGAACTGGATGCAGTGGGGGAGGGAGGACAGTGCATGGCATGAAGGGATTGGGAGATAATTTCCTGTCGAATGTGGTCAATTTTTTCTTTGAAGTAATTGGCCAGATCTTTCAGCGCGGAGATCTGTGGTTGGGACCTGCACTCTTGAGTTGAGTAGGGAATGGAAAGTGTCAAAGAGACGTTTAGGGTTATTTGACAATGAGGTGATGAGGGTGTTAAAATAGGTTTGTTTGGAGAGGTGAAGGACAGAGTTGTATGTTTTAAGCATAAACTTATAAAGGATGAAATCTTTGGGTAGATTAGATTTTCCCCACAGGCTTTTGGCGCACCTGGAGCACCGCTGTAGGAAACGTGTTTGCAGCATGTGCCACAGTTGTTGCCGTCTGTGCTGAGTTGTTCTATGTATAGGAGGTGCAATTTCATCAAGGGCACTTTGGAGGGTTTCATTGTAATGCTTCAGTGCAGAATAAGGACATGACATGGAGGAGATAGGTGCCAATGAGGACTGCAAGCTCCCATAGGGGTGGAGCCGCATATTCATCACTGTAATAAGCAACACCACGTGACCGCTCATACAGGAAGAGCTGCGACGCTGAGAGGAAGCATCGAGGGAGCTAGGTAAGTATTTTAATGCCAGCGGGCAGGCACACAGGGGGAGGGAGGTGGGAGATTACCGGGATCTTTATTTTAACAACAAAAATTAAAAAAAAATGATTTTTAATTCCTTCGCTCCAGTAAACGCTACTGGGAAGAAGGAATGAATTCTGGATTCAGCACCCAAAGCAGGGGACAGTGCTTATTGTAGCGCTGTCTCCTGCATGGTGCGTGTGGTACCCAGTCGGCACACGGACGGCACACGGCTGCCGCACGTGTGCCACGTGAGCACACGGACACACGGACACGGATAACTCCGGTACCGATTTTTCCGGTACTGGAAGTATCTGGACATGTGGGACAGGCCTAAGATGACTATCAAATCTACATACATGAAGGATTCAATGCCTGAGATAGAATGACATGATTTACCACTCAGGCTGCTTGCTGACAATGAATGGAGGAAAAAGACATGCAAGATTCAGTTCAAAGCTGGAATGATACGATTTACCATTCAGGCTGCTTGCTGACAATGAATGGAGGAAAAGACATGCAAGATTCAGTTCAAAGCTGGAATGATACGATTTACCATTCTGGCTGCTTGCTGACAATGAATGGAGGAAAAGACATGCAAGATTCAGTTCATGTCTGACCAAAGTGCTTTTGTCTCTGGTACACAGAACCCATCTCTTTCCTGAGTGGTATGATCGCTGGATATTCCCATCCTGTTTGTACTTGCATGTAATTGTTTGAACAGATGAACAAGGCACCTTCAGGTATCTTGAAATTGTACCCAAGGATAAACCAGACTTGTGTGAGTCCACAATTCTCTTCCTGAAATATTGGCTGATATCTTGAGAATTTCCCATGATGCTACACAAAGAAGCAGTGTGTTATAGGTGTGCATTAAAATACATCCACAGGTGTGTCTCTAATTAACTCAGATGTTGCCAAAAAAACATCAGAAGCTTCCAAACACATGACATCATCATATGGGCAGTCCAGAATTGTTTAAATGTATAGTAATTTTAGTGCATGTAAACTTTTGACTTTGCAGTAAGTAATAAAAATGCCTTAAACCATTCTCTCTCTCATTATTCTGGCATTTTGCAAATAATAACTAAGGTAATCCTAATTGACCTAAATTGAGAAAGATTTATTCTGATTTCATGTCAGATATTGAGTTAAACAGGCATAGGTTTATTTTATATAGTGTATGTAAACTTCTGGTTTCAACTGTATACTACTAGACTTGCAGCTACGCAAGTCTGCTTTGGATTGACTCACCTATCATCATTTCACACACTGCTATAGATTGCATCAGCCAGAGAGGGGGCTCATAACAACAATGGTAAATGTAAGCTTCATATAATATCTTGCATCTATTTCATCACATAGTCTAGTGCAGCCAATCAAAGGTAACATCACAAGAACTATAAAGGAAGAAGGGCAAGGAAAGCAGTGACTATTTCAGCTTTTTAAAGCCAAACATAGGAGTTTTAGAGTGCACAGATAATCATATCAGATATTGGATGTGAATTCCTAAATCTGAACGCGATTTACTACTCTATTGCTAAAAAATGCTAAAAATTGGATTGGTCTTCTCAGTATGCAAATAATGTTTACCCCTTTTTGACATTGGGCATAATAATACGTTGATGTCGGACTCCCCCTGTTTGGTGCGAGCTCCGGCGCTAAGCTGGCACCTTTCCAGGCACATGACAGCTGATATATACAGCTGACATGTGCCCGCAACAGCCATGGGTGGAAACACGATCCACCCATCATTGTTAACTAGTGAAATGTTGCTGTCAATCTCTGACAGTGGCATTTAACTCGGAATTCCAGCAAGCGCACGGAAAATCCCACCCATCGGTGACCCCGTCACATCATCGCGGGTCACCGATGGGTTGGCATGAAAACCAGAGGTCTCCAGCAGACCTGTATAGTTGTCATATCCAAATTGCTGGTGGCTGGCGCATATAGCAAGTGAGCGTTTCTTCTACATACAGGCGATCTGATCATTGCCTGTTTGTAGAACTGCTGATCAGACAACTGCAGCTTCCAAAAAAAAAGACAGCTGACAGCACATCAGAAAAAAAGATGCACGCTCCAAGCCCACAGACCCAATTCGACGTAGTAACTCCAAAATAAAATAAAGAACAGCATCCAGTCCAGGTGAAAGATTGGAAAAAGCTTTATTCCACCATCCTACAACGCTTCGACCAAATGGTCTTTATCAAGTATACTTGATAAAGACCATTTGGTCGAAACGTTGTATAACTGCAGCTTCTAGTCTCCCATGGAGACTCTTGAAGCATGTGAAAAGTAAATAAAAAAGTTTTTAAAAATGATAAAATATAAAAGTTCAAATCACCCCCCTTTTGCCCCATTCAAAATAAAACAGTAAAAAAAAATCAAACACACACATATTTGGTATTGCAGAATTCAGGATCACCAGATTTATCAATATAAAAAAAAGAATTAATCCAATCATTAAGTGGCATAACAAGAAAATAAGTCAAAATGCCAGAATTATGTTTTCTTGGTCACTGTAACATTGCTTTAAAATGCGATAATGGGAGACCAAAAGATCATATCTGCATCAAAATGGTATAATTAAAAATGTCAGCTCGGCTCGCAAAAAATAAGCCCTCACCCGACCCAAGATCACGAAAAATGGAAACGCTAGGGCTTCGAAAAATGGCGCATTTTTTTTTAACAAACTTTGGAAGTTTTTATCACCACATAAATAAAAAGCCTATACATGTTTGGTATCTATGAACTCAAAATGACCTGAAAACTCATAATGACTGGTGAGTTTTAGCATTTAGAGAACATGGTGAAAAAAACTCAAAAAACAACTGTGGGATTGCAATTTTTTTGCAATTTCACAGCACTTGGAATTTATTCCTGTTTTCCAGCACACGATATGTTAAAACCAATGGTGTCAATCAAAAGTTCAACATGTCCTGCAAGAAATAAGCCCTCACGTGGCCATTTTGACCAAACAATAAAAAGGTCTGTGGGAAGAAAGGGAGCAAAAAAATGAAAATGCAAAAACAAAAATACTTCTGGTCATTAAGGGGTTCATGCGAATAAGTAATTCAAGTAATAAAGAAGTGATAAACTTGCAGAGTCTATGTGATTATTAATTAAATGATCTACTATATAATTCAGTACTGCAAATTTATTTGATTATTTATGCACTCTGAACAAGTAGGTCAGTTTAATACCCCTATCTCCATATTTTGTGTCTGGCTGGTTTCACACTTGCTTTTTGATCTGCAGCATTTTAAACGCAAACGCATTTGGTGTGAAAACGCGTTTAAACGCGTTTAAACGCTGCGTTTTTTAGGTGCATGCGTTTTTGCATGTTTTAACGCAAACGCGGCGTTTTGACGCACTTACAAGCGTTTTTTCCTGCATTTGCGTTTTTGAAACGCATGATTAGAAGTGTGTGACAGCTGCCAATCATCAAAATCAACTAGAAAACCCACTATAAACATAAATACCCAGGGTTAGGGTTAGGGTTAGAGTTAGGATCCCTAGTAACCCTAGGGATTCTAACCCTAACCCTAAAACACAAACCCTAACCCTAACCCAAACTCTAACCCTAACCCAAACTCTAACCCTAACACAAACTCTAACAAACTCTAACACAAACTCTAACCCTAACCCTAACCCTAAAACACAAACTCTAACCCTAACCCTAAAACACAAACTCTAACCCTAACTCTAACCCTAACCCTAAAACACAAACTCTAACCCTAACCCTAACACAAACTCTAACCCTAACCCAAACTCTAACCCTAACCCTAGGGATTCTAACCCTAACCATTAGGGTTAGGGTTAAGGTTAGGATCCCTTAGGGTTAGGGTTTGGGGGTGGCTTATCAGTGTGTATTCTTATAATAATAATCTTTATTTTTTATATAGCGCTAACATATTCCGCAGCGCTTTACAGTTTTGCACACATTATCATCACTGTCCCCGATGGGGCTCACAATCTAGAATCCCTATCAGTATGTCTTTGGAATGTGGGAGGAAACCGGAGTGCCCGGAGGAAACCCACGCAAACACGGAGAGAACATACAAACTCTTTGCAGATGTTGTCCTGGGTGGGATTGGAACCCAGGACCCCAGCGCTGCAAGGCTGCAATGCTAACCACTGCGCCACCGTGCTGCCCCACGGTGTCGTTTTTTTTCTATAAAAACTCATGCAAATGCATGTGCTTAAAAACGCATGCGTTTACATAGACATCAATACGTTTTTTGCGGCAAAAAAAGCATGCTTTTTTTGCGGCAAAAAAAGCCACTAAAATTACTACATGTTGCATTTCTGCAATACAACGCATGCAGAGAAAAACGCATGCGTTGCAAGAACGCATCAAAACGCATGCGTTTTTAATGTTAAGTATTAGGAAAAAAAGCATGCGTTTTTTTTGCGCTTTTTAGCGCAAAAACACAAAAAAAACGCAAAAGTGAAACCAGCCTCTGTCTTTATTTTGCATTTTCAATAAAGAACATAAAAGGAGTTCTTCAAACTATTAGGAGACCTCAGAGTGTTATACTTTTTTAGAAATATTGAAAGTGAATATTTTGGGGGGAAATTTATTGGATCTGGTATATTCGCATTTAAAAAAAAAAGCTAATCTTTAAATATTAATAATTTAAAATATGATCCTTTTAAACATCCTGATGACTTTGTTTGGATAACTGAGTTCCGTAAAAGTCATTAAATAACTTTATTGCATTCCAATTGTGCTCTCGAAATTTCACAATAACAAACAACATCTTATTTAAACCTATGTGCTAGTTCGGATATTTTAGCAAAATGTTTCTTAGGGAAAAAACAGTTTGTGAGCAAGTGGTGAAATTATAAGCTCAAAAGTAGCAGAGTTTGCATTAAGTCAACACATAACCTGCAAAATTTGTAGTTATGTCAGGCAAAATAAAGAAGTGAACTGTATATAATTTGGAAAGTTCAGTAATTAGCATGAGAAAGAAATAATAGAGTATTGCATTGACATGGTGATAGCAGTTCTTGACAAGACTAGCTCCAATCTTGCAAACAGCATTGTTTCTTTGCCAAATGACTTAGATTCCTGCTTTATTGCTGCCGCTGTAGACTCATACAGTAAATACAACTCTGTAGTTTGTAATGATTGCAGTTCTATTTTTGCTAACTTTAAATCTACAATAATAAGAAAAAAAGTGTTGTACATGAACTAATTAAACAAACAAACCTATTGCTGCATATGCAGACTACTGTACTAAGTGCAATTGTCTCCTTTTCTTTTGCAAACAAAAAGGATACTGCAGATTTAAAATACGCAGGTTTTTTTAAAGGAAAATATATAGAAGTAAGATTTTCAAGTTAATCTAGGCTCAATTTGTTACATTTTTGAGATTATAGAATTTGATATGTTGATAGTAAATATAGTTTGAGGTGCATTTATACTGAAAGATTATCATGACCTAGGCTGGGGTCTCACTTGCGAGTTCAATGCAAGAAACTCTCATCAATTCCCGGCACTGCTGCCCCCTTGTGACCGTCACCTTTCTTGTTATAAACAGATACTCGGAGAGATATTTGTATTGTCCCCGTATATACTTATACATGGTTATTAGATCGCCCCACAGTCTTCTTTTTTCCAGATTAAATAATCCTAATATTGCTAATCTCTCTGGGTATTGTAGTTCCCCCATACACTTTATTAATTTTGTTGCCATCCTTTGTACTTGCTCTAGTACCATTATATCCTTCCTGAGCACTAGGGCCCTAAACAGTACATAGCACTCCATGTGCGGCCTAACCAGAGATTTGTACAGAGGCAGTATAATGCTCTCATCATGTGTATCCAGACCCCTTTTAATGCACCCCATGATCCTGTTTGCTTTTGCAGTCACTGCCTGGCACTGGCTGCTCCAGGTAAGTTAATCATTAACTAGGATCCCCAAGTCCTTCTCCATGTCAGATTTACCCAGTGATTCCCACTCAGTGTGTAATGGTGATATTGATTCCTTCTTCTCATGTATATAACCTTACATTTATCATTATTAAACTGCATCTGCCACTTTTTGGCCCAAGTTTCAAACTTGTCCAGATCCATCTGTAGCAGAATACTATCTACTCATGTATTGACTGCTTTACATAAATTTGTATCATCTGAAAATATCGATATTTTGCTATGTAAACTTTCTACCAGATTGTTAATAAATATGTTGAAGAGAATAGATCCCAACAAAAAACCCTGCGGTATTCCAAGGTATATCACGTCCAATGACTCACCTTATTCCAGTCTGTAGCTCACTTCTTCATAAAAACTGATTAGATTGCTTAGACAGGAGCGAATTCTCATAAACCCATGCTGATATGAAGTTAAACAGTTATTCTCATTGAGATAGTCCAGAATAACATCCCTCAGAAACCCTTCAAATATTTTACCAACAGTAGAGCTTAGACATACTGGCCTAGAATTTCCAGCTAAACAAGTTGAAGATGAAATGATCTCTAAAAGGCCTAAAGTTTCATAGTTACGTAGGTTGAATAAAGACCTAGGTCCATCAAGTTCAACTTTCTCCACCAACTATACATTTTGTCAATTATCTAGCTATAATCTGCAATGTTATGTGTATCAAGTAAATCATCCAGCCCTTTTTTAAAAGTTGTTATCGTGTCTGCAATTACTACCTCCTGTTGTAGGGCAATCCACAGTCTGACTGCTCTAACTGGAAAGAACTGTTTCCTGTTTAGCTGTTGGAATCGCCTTTATTCCACCAATAATAAGTGCCCCCTAGTCAGGGCCGCCATCCGGGCATTACTGCCCTGACTGGCGTATGGGGCCCGATGGGTAGAGGAGGCCTGCATCGGGCCCCGTCTCATCTGCTCACCGGGCCCCTACCGTCACTGCAGCAGTTTAATGCTATTGACGTGCGGGTGCGGGCCCGCGCCTGCACATCAATAGTTAACAGCCGCCAGCCAATCGGAGGCTGGCAGCTGATGTCAGCCGCAGCACACACGTCGCTGGCATCTGATGTCATTGTCAGTTGCCGGTGAGTGCGCGCTTCAGCTGTGTGGAGGGAGCTTCGCCGCAGGAGCGCTGCCCGGTAAGAAGAACTCGAGTTTTTGTTTTTTTATTATTGAGAGTAGCGATCCGGGGGGTCCGGGGCAGAATGCTGGGGACATGGAGGCAGAATGCTGGACACACTGGGGGCAGAATGCTGGAGACACGGGGCAGAATACTGGACACACTGTGGCAGAATGCTGGAGACACTGGGGGCAGAATGCTGGAGACACTGGGGGCAGAATGCTGGACACACTGGGGGCAGAATGCTGGACACACTGGGGGCAGAATGCTGGACACACTGGGGGCAGAATGCTGGAAACACTGGGGCAGGACTGGAGACACTGGGATCAGAATGATGGAGACACTGGGGGCAGGACTGGAAATATAGGGGGCAGAATGGAGATACGGGCATGATTGGAGACACGAGGCAGAATGGAGATACGGTGCATGATTGGAGACATGGAGCAGAATGAAAGATATGGAGGCATGTTTGGAGACACTGGGGGCAGGATTGGTGACATTGGGGGCAGGAATGGAGACAGAAGGGGCAGGGTTGGAGACAGATCGTGCAGGATCATGGGGCAGGATAAATACGATGGAGACATATGAGGCTGGATGGGGAGATCATATGGGGCAGAAAGGATACTCATGAGGGCAGGAAGTGAGAACATATGGCTGAAGCCAGGAATGAGACACACAGAAGCCAGAATGGGGAATATTATTACCATAGGGGCTAATTAAGGAATATTATTACTGCAGTGATGTATTTATTTTATTTTTTGAGTATAATGCTTTAAGTGGGGGGCGGTCCTGTAAGGCTAGTTTCACATTTGTGTTTAAATCTGCAGCGTTTAATCCGCATCCGCAAGTGGTCGAAAAAACGCATATAAACGCGTACAAACGCAGCGTTTTTAAACGCATGCGGTAACGTATGCGGTTAAAAAAACACAGCGTTTGTACGCGTTCATATGCGTTTTTTCTTGCGTTTGCGTTTTTTGTGCGCATGATGACAAATTTCGCAAGAGAAAAATCTAGATAACCAGACACCGCCAATGGGATTACAGAGGGCGTGTATTATGGTATTTCTTTATATAGACCCCTGAACAGCTGTAATATTCAGATTTTGCTCCTGTATCCTGTGTCATGATGGATCTTCGCATGGAGAGCTTTTATTTCAACCTGGATTTAAGCATCAAGCTGTTTCTTGCCTGAGCTTTTGCTTGGAAGCAAGACAGAAATCGTGAAAGATGGAGAAGGAGACGTCGGCGTTTTTGGAGACACCCCATAATCGAACTACGTGAGAGCCGGGGAGCCTATCACACGCTGTATGGCGAGCTTAATGCCAACCCAGAGAAATTCCATGAATATACAAGGATGTCGCAAGACTCGTTCCGGGATTTGCTTGCTCGTGTCCAAGGAACCATACGGAGACAGGACACCCAGCTCCGTAGAGCGATTCCACCGTGTTAGGGCTAGCGGAACGCACCGAGTAAATAGAGATGTTTATTGATATTGGTGCGTTCGTAGCCCGGGGTCCACCGTGCAGGAGTATCTGCTGCTAGCAAACGGCGGAGCTATATGGCGGTATAGACTAACTCAATTAATTCACTGAGTAGCCGTGAAAGGAAAGCACTGTGCCCTGTTAGACTCCACAGAGGCACAGGCTAACTGCCCAAACAGAGAGCAGTCAGTGGTCACACAAACACACAAAACTCCTCGCCGGAGGAGCCAGCATTCTAGGGGCTTATTTCAGCCGGGTCCCTGAATACACTCAGACTCAATCTCCTCGCCGGAGGAGCCAGCATTCTAGGGGCTTATTTCAGCCGGGTCCCTGAACACACATACATGTGACCACACTGGCGCAAAGCACATAACATAAGACAATACTAGCGCATGGCGTGCGGTCATGCGCAGTTTATATAGTTGCAGCATAGGAAGCTGCTACTGAAGTTTTTGCCCTTTCAGGACCTTCCAGAAGGACCAATGGAAAGTGCTGCAGTACCTGAGCATATTTTGCCCTTTCAGGACCTTCCAGAAGGACCAATGGAATGTACTACAGCACCTGAGCATGTGACCGAACATGTGGCCCTCGGCATGCTCAGTGTGAGTAAACAAGAACTTAGTCCCAGAGAGGCTCGCTCGCCGCAGATCAGTGCAGGGTACCATAGGAAAGCCAGAAAAGGCAGTAGTGACCCTATGCACCGAATCAGCCCCAGCAAGATGCTGGGAGCGACGTCTCCGCTGAGCAGAGCCCACTGCGGCCGATACCGAATGGGAGACCGCAGCAGACACGGATCAAGATTCCCCCTGTGCAGCAGAGGAAACTCGACTCCTAACACACCGGAGGAACGTCTGCTGGTTACATTAAGGTACGTTACAAATCTAAACCAATGACAGTCCAAATTTTGTGATTTCAGACATGTATGTTTTGGCTATTTACCTATCCTTCTTTAGGTAAAGCCATCAATAGAATAGATTATAATTAGTGTTGAGCATTCCGATACCGCAAGTATCGGGTATCGGCCGATATTTGCGGTATCGGAATTCCGATACCGAATTCCGATACTTCCCGCGTATTGGATACCGGAATCGGAAGTTCCCAGAATTCAAACTGAACGCAGCAGCCAATGAGGAATGATTGGAAGTGTGGGCACATCCTGTTTAGCATGGTGGGCATGTAAGTACTGGCAAGGCTGTGATTGGCTGCTGAAATGATGTCACTCTGCACTATAAAAAAACGCTGCCGCCATTTTGCGCTCACTCTGCTGTGATTTCAGTTAGGGACAGGACGCTGTGTTCTAACTGAGGGCCAGTTGAGCTAGCTAATTGCTTTATTTTCCTTTCCAAAGGCTAATTTAGCAAAACGCTGTGTGTTCTTCACTGTTCACCTTGCTCTTGCCTTGCAGCGCTGTTTTAACAGCGTTCTGCAAGGTCTCTGTGTGTGTGTGTGTGTGTGTGTGTGTGTGCAGCTCACTCTGTAGTCTGTGTGCAGCCATATACCCGGTTGTATTCAGCTCAGGGGGGTTCACACTGCCTCACACAGTTGTCCTTTTTTGCTCATAATAATAATAATAATAATAATAATAATAATAATCTTTATTTATATAGCGCCAACATATTCCGCAGCGCTTTACAGTTTAACAGTTTCAAACACAAAAGTCATAAGTAACAACGTTAACAATACAATAATTAAAGCAAAATAAGACGACCCTGCTCGTGAGAGCTTACAATCTACAATGAGGTGGGGAGATACAAATTACAGGTGTGTATTTACAATGATGTATTTACAATCATGGTCCAGCTATCTTCAGGGGTTGGGGAATAGATGGGGATAGTGAATGGGCTACACACACACAAACATAACATAATTTTCATTAGTGAACGTGATAGGCCGCTCTGAACAAATGTGTTTTGAGCGAGCGCCTAAAACTATGCAAATTGTGGATGGTCCTAATATCTTGGGGTAGAGCATTCCAGAGGATTGGCGCAGCACGGGAGAAGTCTTGGAGTCGGGAGTGGGAGGTACGGATTAGTGCAGAGGTTAGCCAAAAGTCATTTGCAGAGCGCAGTGGTCTGTTAGGCTGATAGACAGAAATGAGGGAGGAGATGTAAGGGGGTGCCGCACTGTGGAGAGCTTTGTGGGTGAGAACAAGTACTTTGAATTGTATCCTGTAATGAATGGGTAGCCAGTGTAATGACTGGCGAAGAGCGGACGCGTCCGAGTAACGATTAGCCAGATGGACGACCCTGGCTGCTGCATTAAGGATGGACTGGAGAGGAGAAAGTCGAGTGAGGGGGAGGCCAATTAATAGAGCGTTACAGTAGTCTAGGCGGGAGTGGATCAGGGCGACCGTGAGGTTTTTAGCTGTCTCCATGGTGAGAAAGCTCATAGTGCAGCCTGCTGCACATTTTTTCTCAAATTTCCTATTAGTGTTTTTCCACCCGTCTCCAGCTAAATTGTGGAAAAACACTACATAGGATAACCTAGAGGGGGGTTTTTGGGCCTTGCAGCGCCGTTTACGGCTGTCTGCACGGTCTCTGTGTGAGCCCAGCTCGCCCTGTAGTCTGTGTGCAGCCATAGCCGGTTGGATTCAGCTCAGGGTTCGTTACTGGCTCATACCTTGAGAAAAATTTTCCTTTCTTTCAAATAGTGCAGCCTGTTTAAAAATTTTTAAAAAAATTCCCTATTAGTGTTTTTCCACCCGTCTCCAGCTAAATTGTGGAAAAACACTACATAGGATAACCTAGAGGGGGTTTTTTGGGCCTTGCAGCGCCGTTTACGGCTGTCTGCACGGTCTCCGTGTGAGCCCAGCTCGCCCTGTAGTCTGTGTGCAGCCATAGCCGGTTGGATTCAGCTCAGGGTTCGTTACTGGCTCATACCTTGAGAAAAATTGTCCTTTTTTTCAAATAGTGCAGCCTGTTTAAAAATTTAAAAAAAAAATTCCCTATTAGTGTTTTTCCACCCGTCTCCAGCTAAATTGTGGAAAAACACTACATAGGATAACCTAGAGGGGGGTTTTTGGGCCTTGCAGCGCCGTTTACGGCTGTCTGCACGGTCTCCGTGTGAGCCCAGCTCGCCCTGTAGTCTGTGTGCAGCCATAGCCGGTTGGATTCAGCTCAGGGTTCGTTACTGCCTCATACCTTGAGAAAAATTTTCCTTTTTTTCAAATAGTGCAGCCTGTTTAAAAATTTTAAAAAAAATTCCCTTTTAGTGTTTTTCCACCCGTCTCCAGCTAAGTAGTGGAAAAACACAACATAGGATAACCTAGAGGGGGTTTATTGGGCCTTGCAGCGCCGTTTACGGCTGTCTGCACGGTCTCCGTGTGAGCCCAGCTCGCCCTGTAGTCTGTGTGCAGCCATAGCCGGTTGGATTCAGCTCAGGGTTCGTTACTGCCTCATACCTTGAGAAAAATTTTCCATTTTTTCAAATAGTGCAGCCTGTTTAAAATTAAAAAAAAAAAATTCCTATTAGTGTCTTTCCACCCGTCTCCAGCTAAATAGTGGAAAAACACTACATAGGATAACCTAGAAGAGGGTTTTTTGGCCTTGCAGCACCGTTTACGGCTGTCTGCACGGTCTCCGTGTGATTTAAACTAGCTCTGTAGCCCGACCCGCACAAAAAAAAAGTAAAGTTCACCAAACACAACTTAACACTTGTGTAGGCCACATTTGAAAAATAATAAAGTTTAGTCCACACTTTACAACATTAGTGTTTCTTACACCTGTTAGGAGGAGCATTTCAGGAATAAGCACACTAAGGCCTTAGTATTTTTCTGCTTATCTTTATCTGTCAACCAAGATGAAGAGGGCAGGGAGTAAGGCATGTGGGCGTGGGCGCGGAGCAGGGAGAGGAGCAGGGAGAGGACGTGGTGATTCTGTGCCTGCTGCGGGCGCCGGTGACTCGTCGTCACTCAGTTTCAGCAGGGAACAGTCCTTCATGCGCAGTTTTGTCGGAGAGCGCCGTGCACCGCTGCTGCGTGAAGACCAAATTGAAGCCGTTGTCGGGTGGATGGCAGCTAACGCCTCGGCATCGACTTCAGTTAGTGCCACATCCTCTCAGGCACAGAGCACTGGAGAGCAGCTATCTGTCTCTTCACCACCTGCCAAATTGGCCAGGCAGTCAGAGAGCCCAGGACAGGAGCCGTCTCTACTTCTGTTCTCTGAATCTCTTAGCTTGGAAACAGGGGGCCAGCCAAGCAGCATTGGAGAAATGGAAGAAGAGGCAGTGTGCAGTGATGCCCAACAGCTTTGTCTCTCTGACTCTGAAGAGGCAGGTGGGCCAGTGGCTCCGGTGACCACAGCGCAGTACGCATCTGATGATGAAACTCAGGTGCTGCTTTCTGATGCGTACTGTGCTGCCGAGACTACCCAGGAGGAGCAGTTGGTGGCAGAGGGTAGTGGAGATGATGAGGTCCTTGACCCATCGTGGCGTGAGGAACAGGAAGGTGGTGGGAGCAGCTCTGAGGAAGAGCTTCCCCTTACGGGCCAAAGAGGGAGAGGGAGGGGGAAGACTGCGGAGCCTGTAGCATCCACTTTGGCACCCGTTAGGAGCCTGTCTCTTTCCAAAGCCAAAAAGGGCGCTCCCAAGACTTGCAGTGCCTGGTCCTTTTTTGACACAGTTGCAGATGACATTTGTTTTGTCAAATGCAAGCTGTGTCATCAGAAAGTAAAAAGAGGGAAAAATGTCAGCAACCTCAATACCACAAATATGTGGAAACATCTGCGGAACAGGCACGCGGTGGAGTTACAAAAACACACTGAAGACCTAGGCCAACCAACAGCGGCAGCTACCACCTCTTCAGCTCGTGTTGCCTCTTCCTCCAGCTCACGCACAGCTGGTTTGGCTTCCTCCCAGGATCGCCATGGAAGAACCTCTGGCACTGTTGTCCAGAGACCTTGTGTAATTCCACCCACAGCACCACCTTCCCAGTCATCCTCACACTCCCAGTCTACTCTACAGCCATCGGTAGTACAGGCATGGGAGAAAAGGCGGGCATTCTCGGCCAACCACCCCCGAGCACAGGCTCTGAATGCAGGCATTGCCAAACTGTTGTCCCTGGAAATGCTCTCATTCAGGCTGGTGGAGACTGACAGCTTCCGTGACTTGATGGCATTGGCAGTCCCACAGTACAAGGTGCCCAGCCGCTTTTACTTCAGCAGGCAGGCTGTCCCTGCCCTGCAAAGGCATGTTGAGGCAAACATAAAACATGCGCTACTGAACGCCGTCAGTAGCAAGGTCCACCTCACCACCGATGCGTGGACCAGTCAGCATGGACAGGGGCGATATGTTTCCCTCACTGCCCATTGGGTTAATGTTGTTGAGCCAGGTACAGATCGTGCGAGTGGCGCAGGACGTGTCCTGCCCACTCCAAGGATTGCAGGAATCCAGTCTGTACGCATCGACTCCTCCTCTTACACCAGTTCCTCAGATTCCTCTCTGCAGGATCCGTCACAGTCCACCTCCACATGGACCCGTGAACGTTTACCTATGACCGACATGAGCACAGCCGTGGCCAAACGTCAGCAGGCCGTCTTGAAACTAGTTTCATTGGGGCATCGAAGCCACACAGCGCAGGAGCTCTGGAATGCCATCAAGCAGGAGAGCGATGTGTGGTTACTGCCAGCGAATCTCCAGCCAGGCATGGTAGTGTGTGACAATGGCCGAAATCTGGTGGCAGCTTTGGCCCTTGGCAACCTCACTCACATCCCATGTCTGGCACATGTGCTCAATTTGGTTGTGCAGAGTTTTCTGAGGGACTATCCGGATCTTGATGCCCTGCTGCACAAGGTCCGCCTAGAGTGTGCTCACTTGCGGCGTTCCAGCTTGGCCAGATCCCACATTGCTGCTCTGCAGCGCCGATTCTGCCTTCCGGAACACCGCATCATATGTGACCTACCTACCCGGTGGAATTCCACGTTACATATGTTGAAGCGGTTGTGTGAGCAGCAGCAAGCAGTTATGGAGTACCAGCTGCATCAAGCGCAAAGAAGTCACAGTCAGCGCCGATCAGACTTCACAACCACAGAGTGGGCCACTATGAAGGACGTCTGCCAGGTTTTGCGTCCTTTTGATTATTCCACGCGGATGGCAAGTGCAGATGATGCACTAGTCAGCATGACTGTCCCCCTTATCTGCCTGCTTCAGCAAACTTTGCAAGGGTTAAGGGATGATGTTGTGGAAGAGGTGGAGGATGAGGAGTCACCTTTTCCATAAGCTTCTGGAGAGTCAGCGCCACGTGGTTCCTCACAAAGGGGTACGCAGGGGCCAATTTGTGAGGAGGATGAGGAGGAGTCAATGGAGGAGGAAGAGCTCCGTCCAGAGGAGGGAGCGACACAATTGTCCAGTGGTCAGTGTGTACAGCGAGGGTGGGGTGATGACGAGCGGGCAGAGATCATGTCTCAAGCAGGGGACAGCGTTTCTGGGCCAGTTGGCACTCTGCAGCACATGGTGGATTTCATGCTGCAGTGCCTGAGAAACGACCGCCGCATCGACCACATTCTCAACATGCCTGATTATTGGGTGTTCACCCTCCTCGATCCTCGCTACCGGGACAACGTCCAAAACCTCATCCCTGCGTTGACCCGGGAGCGTAAATTGCGGGAGTACCACGACACACTGGTGAATTCCATCATCTTCTCCTGTCCAACTGAGAGGAGTGCTGCTAGTGCTTTACAAAGCAGCTCAGTGCGTCGAGGCAGTGGGGGAGGCTCTGCCCAAAGAGGGAGCAGAAGCAGTGCCTCTGCCCAAGGCAAGCCCAGTATGGCACAACTCTGGCACACTTTTGTGTGCCCGCCCCAAATGTCTACAACATCACCGGCGGCTCCAGTCAGCAGGAGGCAACGGTTCCGTCAGATGGTGACAGACTACATGGCTTGCCCTCTTACTGTACTCCCAGACGGCTCTTCCCCGTTCAAGTTTTGGGTCTCTAAGCTGGATACATGGTCAGAGCTAAGCCAGTATGCATTGGAGGTGCTGGCTTGCCCTGCGGCTAGTGTCTTATCGGAACGTGTCTTTAGTGCCGCAGGTGGTGTACTAACAGACCGTCGCATGCGACTATCCTCCGATAACTTTGACCGGCTTACTTTCCTGAAAATGAACCAGGCCTGGATCTCGCAGGAATTTTCCACTCCTCTGCCTGATTAAGTAATTGGGTGTCATTCAGGTCTCCTGCTGTGTTCATCTTTCTACCACCTGAACTGCTATTCCTGGGCTCCAACACCGCCAGTTGCGGCTCAGAAGTGCAGGCTGCACAGTAAAAACATATGACCCAGTGTTATTGGGTTTCAGTAACGTCAGCTGATCCCCAGCTTTGTAGCCGGCAATGTGTCCTGCGACCGCCACGCTGGCACAACAACCTAAATGTAAGGGAACCTGTCCCCCCCCCGTCGTTTGTTACTGAAAGAGCCATCTTGTGCAGCAGTAATGCTGCACAAGGAAAAGGTAGCTCTTTTTTTTTAGCTCCTTGCACACGCAGAACTTAACACTTATAAAATGTGTTCACTGATACCGTTATACTGTCCCGGAGCTAGGACTTTCCTTCGTAATGTGACGCAGCACAGACGTCATTCCTACCCCCTTGGTGCCATGCGCTGCCTCCTCAGCGTTGTTTTAAGCTGTCACGGAGCCTGCGCTGTTCTGTAATCCCTTGGGCATGCCCTATTTGCGCTGCCTGTCTTCTGACATAATTTGGTGTCAGGCTGGCTGCGCCTGTGCGGCCGCGCTGCCCGAGATCCCGCCTCGCAGTGTATTCTGATTGAGTCACACTGCGGGCCTGGGATCCATGGGCATGCGCAGTGCATATCTTCCCCTCGAGCTCTCGCTCATTTCCCTCCGCCTTCTTTAGACTGTGCGCCGTCAGCTGATCCCTAATAGCATGCCACGGCCGTGACACCGCACAGTCTGAAGAAGAGGGAAGGAGGGGAGTGAGAGTCGAGGGTATGCACTGTGCATGCCCATGGTTCCAAGGCCCGTAGTGGGATTACGTTAGACGAGACTGCGAGGTGGGATCTGGAGCAGCGTGGAAGCACAGGCACTGACAGCCTGACACCAAATTATGTCAGAAGACAGGCAGCGCTAATTGGGCATGGCCAAGGGCTAACAGAACAGCGCAGGCTCCGTGACAGCTTAAAACAACGCTGAGGAGGCAGCGCACGGCACCAAGGGGATAGGAATGACAGCTGTGCTGTGTCCCATTACGAAGGAAATTCGCACCTCCGGGACGGTTTAACGGTATAAGGGGACACATTTTTAGTGTTTACTTCGGTGTTTGCAAGGAGCATAATTAAAAGAACCACCTTTTCCTTTTGCATCCTTAGTGCTGCACAAGATGGCTCTTTCAGCTACAAACGTCTTGGGGGGGGGGGGTTAAAGGTTCCCTTTCAACTTGCTCCAATCAGGCTTCAGCCTACACTCTGTTCCTCTGCTCCTCCTGCTGTCCCTGGGCTCTAACACCGCCAGTTGGTGCCTGGAAGTGCTGTGTGCACAGTCAACAGTCGCTCCTCTGTTATTGGGGTTCAGTAACGTCAGCTGATCCCCAGCTGTGTGTGCGGCAATACCTCCAATCTGCTCCTCCTGCTGTCCCTGGGCTCTAACACCGCCAGTTGGTGCCTGGAAGTGCTGTGTGCACAGTCAACAGTCGCTCCTCTGTTATTGGGGTTCAGTAACGTCAGCTGATCCCCAGCTGTGTGTGCGGCAATACCTCCAATCTGCTCCTCCTGCTGTCCCTGGGCTCTAACACCGCCAGTTGGTGCCTGGAAGTGCTGTGTGCACAGTCAACAGTCGCTCCTCTGTTATTGGGGTTCAGTAACGTCAGCTGATCCCCAGCTGTGTATCCGGCAACGTGTCATGCGACTGCCACGCTGGCACAACTAAAATGTAAGGGGACCTGTCCCCCCCCCCCTAGGCGTTTGTTACTGAAAGAGCCACCATGTGCAGCACTAATACTGCACAAGGGAAAGGTCGCTCTTGAAATTATGCTCCTTGCAAACGCTGAACTACACACTCATGTAATGTGTCCCCTCACACCGTCCAACCGTCCCGGAGGTGGGACTTTCCTTTGTAATGTGACGCAGCACAGCCGTCATTGCTACCCCCTTGGCACCGTGCGCTGCCTCCTTAGCGTTGTTTGAATCCGTCATGGACCCTGCGCTGTTATGTTATCCCTTGGCCATGAACAGTTTGCGCTGCCCGTCCTCTGACATCATTTGTTGTCGTCCTGGCTGCGCCTGTGCGTCCACGCTGCCCGAAATCACACCTCGCAGTGTCGTCTAATGTGATCCCACAGTGGGCCTGGTATCCATGGCCATGCGCAGTGCATATACTAGCCTCTCACTCCCCTTTTTCACGCTTCTTCAGACTAGGCGGCGTCAGCTGATCCCTAATAGCATGCCACGGCCGTGACGCCGCACAGTCGGAAGAAGCAGGAAGGAGGTGAGTGAGAGGCGATGATATGCACTGCGCATGCCCATGGATCCCTGGCCCGCAGTGGGACTACATTAGATTACACTGCAAGGTTGGATCTCGGGCAGCTTGGACGCACAGGCACTGCCAGCCTGACACCTACATGATGTCAGAAGACGGGCACCGCTAACTGTGCATGGCCAAGGGATAATATTACAGCGCGGGCTCCGTGACAGAACCAAACAACGTTGAGGAGGTGGCGCCCGGCACCAAGGGGGTTGGAATGACGGCTGTGCTGTGTCACATTACAAAGGAAAGTCCCACTTCCGGGATGGTTTGACGGTGTGAGGGGACACATTATATGAGTGTGTACTTCAGCGTTTGCAAGGAGCATAATTTTCGGAGCCACCATTTTCCATGTGCAGTATTACTGCCGTACAAGATGGCTCTTTCAGCAACAAATGCCTGGGGGGGGGGGGTTAAAGGTTCCCTTTCAACTTGCTCCACTGCAGGCTTCGGCCTACACTCTGCTCCTCTTTGATTCCCTGGGTTTCAACACTGTCAGTTGCCACCTGGAAGTGTTGTCTACACAGAAAAAACACTAGGTGATGTGTCAGTGGGGTTCAGCACCGCCAGCTGTTCCCCTGCTGTGTAGTCGGCAACGTGTCCAGCACAAGCCACGCTGGCACAACAGAACAAAAGCTGCCACCAGTGCAGGCTTCGGCCTAGACTCTGCTCCTCTCCTCCTCCTGCTGACCCTGGGCTCAAACACCGCTAGTTTTTGCCCGGAAGTGCTAGCTGCACAGAGAAAAACACCAGCCAATGTGTTAGTGGGGTTCAGCACCGCCAGCTGTTCCCCTGCTGTGTAGCCGGCAACGTGACCTGCAAACGCCACGCAGGCACATGAACTGAAATTAAAGGGAACCTGGCCCCACCCCTCCAGGTGTTTCTATGTATAACAGCCACCTAGTACAGCAGTACTGCTGCATTTGTACAAGGTGGCTGACTTTGTCTACTTGCCCACGTTTAATTAAACACGTAAAATATGTGTCTCATTACAGACCATTACAATGTCCCTGAGGTGTGACTTTACTTTTTAATGACACGCACCACCCCCCTTGGTAGCGCTGCCCGTCTTCTGACATCATTGGTTGGCTGCCTGTGCCTGTGCGTCCGCCCTGCCCAACACAACCCCCCTCGTTTCATATATTTTGGCTGCGAGGGTGTGATTGATGGGCATGTGCAGTGCATATGTTCGCCTGTCTTAACTCATCTCCTTCCGCCTTCTTCAGACTGTGCGGCCTCCTGGCCGTGGTAGGCGATAAGGGATCAGCTGAGGCCACCCAGTCTGAAGCAGGTGTAAGGACATGTGTGAGCGGCAAACATATTTACTGCACAAGGCCACGAATCCCAGCCAGTGTGATTTTTTGAAAACACACTGTGGGCCTGGGATTCATATCCATTGCTAACCGCAACGGCCAACATGAAATGAGGTGAGAAGACAGGCAGCGCTCAGAGCGCATGGCCAAGGGATCACAATAGCGCAGACTCCTGCACAGCTAATACAACGCTCAGGAATCTGCGCCCACCACCTAGGTGTAAATTTTGACACCTGTGCTGCGTCTCCTTAAAAAGACAAGTCACGCCTCCACTACTGTTTGACAGTTTAATGGGCTAAATAGTGTACGTGTTTTATTCAGCGTGTGCAAGGAGCAAACTAAATAGAGCAACCTTTTACTTGTGCAGCATTAATGCTGCACAAGGTGTGGCTCTTCTACCTTGCAACACCTGAGGGGGGGTTAAAGGTTACCTTTGAAATTGGTTCAACTAGGCTTCGGCCTACACTCTGCTCCTCTCCTCCTCCTGCTGACCCTGGGCTCTAACACCGCTAGTTTTTGCCCGGAAATGCGAGCTTCACAGAGAAAAACAACAGCCAATGTGTTAGTGGGGTTCAGCACCGCCAGCTGTTCCCCTGCTGTTTAGCCGGCATCGTGTCCAGCACAAGCCACGCTGGCACAACCGACCAAAAGCTGCCACCAGTGCAGGCTTCGGCCTACACTTTGCTCCTCTCCTCCTCCTGCTGACCCTGGGCTCTAACACCGCCAGTTTTTGCCCGGACATGCGAGCTGCACAGAGAAAAACACCAGTCAATGTGTCAGTGGGGTTCAGCAACGCCAGCTGTTCCCCTGCTGTGTAGCTGGCAACGTGTCCTGCAAACGCCACGCAGGCACATGAACTGAAATTGAAGGAAGCCTGCCCCCCACCCCCAGGTGTTTCTATGTATAACAGTCACCTTGTACAGCAGTACTGCTGCATTTGTACAAGGTGGCTGACTTTTTCTCCTTGCCCACGTTTCATTAAACACGTACTAAATGTGTCTCATTGAGACCATTCCACTGTCCCTGAGGTGTGTCTTTCCTTTCTAATGATACGCAGCACCACCCTTGTTAGCGCTGCCCGTCTTTTGACATCATTGGTTAGCTGGCTGCGCCTGTGCGTCTGCCCTGCTCGAAACAACGCCCCTCTGTGTCTTATTTTTTTGGACAACGAGGATGTGATTGATGGGCATGTGCAGTGCATATGTTTGCCTGTGTTCACTCATCTCCTTCCGCCTTCTTCAGACTGGGTGGCCTCATGACCGCGGCATGCGATAAGGGATCAGATGAGGCCGCCCAGTCTGAAGCAGGTGTAAGGACATGTGTGAGCGGCAAACATATTTACTGCACAAGGCCACGAATCCCAGCCACGCAGTGTGATTTTTAGAAAACACACTGTGGGTCTGGGATTCATGTCCATCGCTAACCGCAACGGCCGACATGAAATGAGGTCAGAAGACAGGAAGCGCTCACAGCGCATGGCCAAGGGATAACAAGAGCGCAGACTCCTGTACAGCAAATAACAATGCTCAGGAAGCTGCGCCCATGCACCAAGGTGTTATTTTCGACACCTGTGCTGCTTTTCTTTAAAAAGACAAGTCACGCCTCCACTACTGTTCTACAGTAGAATGGGCAAAATAGTGTACGTGTTTTATTCAGCATGTGCAAGGAGCAAAATTAAGAGAGCAACCTTTTACTTGTGCAGCATTAATGATGCACAAGGTGTGGCTCTTGTACCTTGCAACACCTGAGGGGGGGTTGAAGGTTACCTTTGAAATTGGTTCAACTAGGCTTCGGCCTACACTCTGCTCCTCTCCTCCTCCTGCTGACCCTGGGCTATAACACCGCCAGTTGTAGCCTGGAAGTGCTAGGTGCACAGAGAAAAACACCCGCCAATGTGTTAGTGGGGTTCAGCACCGCCAGCTGTTCCCCTGCTGTGTAGCCGGCATCGTGTCCAGCACAATCCACGCTGGCACAACTGATCAAAAGCTGCCACCAGTGCAGGCTTCGGCCTACACTCTGCTCCTCTCCTCCTCCTGCTGACCCTGGGCTCTAACAACGCTAGTTTTTGCCCGGAATTGCTAGCTGCACAGAGAAAAACACCAGCCAATGTGTTAGTGGGGTTCAGCACCGCCAGCTGTTCCCCTGCTGTGTAGCCTGCATCGTGTCCAGCACAAGCCACCCTGGCACAACTGACCAAAAGCTGCCACCAGTAAAGGCTTCGGCCTACACTTTGCTCCTCTCCTCCTCCTGCTGACCCTGGGCTCTAACACCGCCAGTTTTTGCCCGGACATGCGAGCTGCACAGAGAAAAACACCAGCCAATGTGTCAGTGGGGTTTAGCAACGCCAGCTGTTCCCCTGCTGTGTAGCTGGCAACGTGTCCTGCAAACGCCACGCAGGCACATGAACTGAAATTGAAGTGAGCCTGCCCCCCACCCCCAGGTGTTTCTATGTATAACAGCCACGTTGTACAGCAGTACTGCTGCATTTGTACAATGTGGCTGACTTTTTCTCCTTGCCCACGTGGAACTCAACACGTACAAAATGTGTCTCATTAGAGACCATTACAATGTCCCTGAGGTGTGACTTTCCTTTTTAATGACACGCAGCACCCCCATTGTTAGCGCTGCCCGTCTTCAGACATCATTGGTTGGCTGGCTGTGCCTGTGCGTCCGCCCTGCCCGACACAACGCCCCTCGTTGTCTCATATATTTTGACTGCGAGGGTGTGATTGATGGGCTCGAGCAGTGCATATGTTCGCCTGTCTTCACTCCCCTCCTTCCGCCTTCTTCAGACTGTGCGGCCTCATGGCCGTGGCAGGCAATAAGGGATCAGCTGAGGCCGCCCAGTCTGAAGCAGGTGTAAGGACATGTGTGAGCGGCGAACATATTTACTGCACAAGGCCACGAATCCCAGCACCGCAGTGTGACTTTATGGAAAGGCACTGTGGGTCTGGGATTTATGGCCATCGTTAACCGCACCGGCCAACATGAAATGAGGTCATAAGACGGCCTGCACTAACAGGGTATTGCCAAGGGATAACACAAGAGCGCACTCTCCAGTACTGCAAATAACAACGGTAAGGAGTCTGCGCCCAGCACCTAGGTGTAAATTTTGACACCTGTGCTGCGTCTTCTTCAAAAGAAAAGTCACGCCTCCACTACTGTTTGACAGTATAATGGGCTAAATAGTGTACGTGTTTTATTCAGCGTGTGCAAGGAGCAAACTAAATAGAGCAACCTTTTACTTGTGCAGCATTAATGCTGCACAAGGTGTGGCTCTTGTACCTTGCAACACCTGAGGGGGGGTTAAAGGTTACCTTTGAAATTGGTTCAACTAGGCTTCGGCCTACACTTTGCTCCTCTCCTCCTCCTGCTGACCCTGGGCTCTAACACCGCTAGTTTTTGCCCGGAATTGCTAGTTGCACAGAGAAAAACACCAGCCAATGTGTTAGTGGGGTTCAGCACTGCCAGCTGTTCCCCTGCTGTGTAGCCGGCATCGTGTCCAGCACAAGCCACGCTGGCACAAAGCTGACTCCAGTGCAGGCTTCGGCCTACACTCTCCTCCCCCTGCTTACCCTTTGCTCCAACACCGCTAGTTGGGGCTGTAGGAAGACAATGTTTGATAGGCAAAGCATCCGGGTTCCAGCACCGCCAGCTGGTTCTCGGCAGTGTTTTTGTCACAGGTACTCCCTCGTGCCCAGCCTGGTTTCAGCACCGTCAGCTGTTTCCGGGTTGTGTCAAACTCGCTGAGACGCCTATGCTTGCCCCGTCGTGTTGCGGTCGGGTTAGCCAACTCCAGGGTGCCTCCAGTTTAGGAGCTTCCTATGGGGGCTGCATGAATTGGTAGTCAAGGCTGGTTCTGTAGTGCCAGTAGGCCCAGCTCCCCCTGTAGGACTGTTGGGGTTCGGTAACTGCGGCTGCCTCACGGCCTAGCTGTTCTCTCCTCTCCTGTGGACCTTCGGGTCCACCACCTGGTTCCAGCACCGTCAGCTGGTTCCAGGCCGAGCCTTTGGCTTAGGTGCCTCCTCCTGGGTATCCGAGTTCCGCCAACGCCAGGCGGTCCTTGGTAGTGCTTTTAAGCGCGGGCACCTACAACTTAGTAACCGGGTTCCAGCACCGCCAGCTGGTCCTCGGTGCCATTGGCTCTTGCACACTGGGGCAACGCATCTGGGTTCCAGCACCGCCAACTGGTTCTCGGCAGTGTTCTTGTCACAGGTACTCCCTCGTGCCAAGCCTGGTTTCAGCACCGTCAGCTGTTTCCGGGTTGTGTCAAGTTCACTGAGACGCCTATGCTTGCCCCGTCGTGGTGCGGTCGGGTTAGCCAACTCCAGGGTGCCTCCAGTTTAGGAGCTTCCTATGTGGGCTGCGTGAACTGGTAGTCAAGGCTGGTTCTGTAGTGCCAGTAGGCCCAGCCCCCCCTGTAGGACTGTTGGGGTTCGATAACTGCGGCTGCCTCGCGGCCTAGCTGTTCTCTCCTCTCCTGTGCACCTTCGGGTCCACCTCCTGGTTCCAGCACCGTCAGCTGGTTCCGTGCCGAGCCTTTGGCTTAGGTGCCTCCTCCTGGGTATCCGATTTCCGCCAACGTCAGGCGGTCCTTGGTAGTGCTTTTAAGCGCGGGCACCTACAGCTTAGTAACCGGGTTCCAGCACCGCCAGCTGGTCCTCGGTGCCATTGGCTCTTGCACACTGGGGCAACGCATCTGGGTTCCAGCACCGCCAGCTGGTTCTCGGCAGTGTTCTTGTCACAGGTACTCCCTCGTGCCAAGCCTGGTTTCAGCACCGTCAGCTGTTTCCGGGTTGTGTCAAGTTCACTGAGATGCCTATGCTTGCCCCGTCGTGGTGCGGTCGGGTTAGCCAACTCCAGGGTGCCTCCAGTTTAGGAGCTTCCTATGTGGGCTGCGTGAACTGGTAGTCAAGGCTGGTTCTTTAGTGCCAGTAGGCCCAGCTCCCCCTGTAGGACTGTTGGGGTTCGGTAACTGCGGCTGCTTCGCGGCCTAGCTGTTCTCTCCTCTCCTGTGGGCCTTCGGGTCCACCTCCTGGTTCCAGCACCGTCAGCTGGTTCCGGGCCGAGCCTTTGGCTTAGGTGCCTCCTCCTGGGTATCCGAGTTCCGCCAACGTCAGGCGGTCCTTGGTAGTGCTTTTAAGCGCGGGCACCTACAGCTTAGTAACCGGGTTCCAGCACCGTCAGCTGGTCCTCGGTCGTGCCATTGGCTCTTGCACACTGGGGCAACGCATCTGGGTTCCAGCAACGCCAGCTGGTTCTCGGCAGTGTTTTTGACACAGGTACTCCCTCGTGCCAAGCCTGGTTTCAGCACCGTCAGCTGTTTCCGGGTTGTGTCAAGCTCACTGAGACGCCTATACTTGCCCCGTCGTGGTGCTGTCGGGTTAGCCAACTCCAGGGTGCCTCCAGTTTAGGAGCTTCCTATGTGGGCTGCGTGAACTGGTAGTCAAGGCTGGTTCTGTAGTGCCAGTAGGCCCAGCTCCCCCTGTAGGACTGTTGGGGTTCGGTAACTGCGGCTGCCTCGCGGCCTAGCTGTTCTCTCCTCTCCTGTGGGCCTTCGGGTCCACCTCCTGGTTCCAGCACCGTCAGCTGGTTCTAGGCCGAGCCTTTGGCTTAGGTGCCTCGTCCTGGGTATCCGAGTTCCGCCAACGTCAGGCGGTCCTTGGTAGTGCTTTTAAGCGCGGGCACCTACAGCTTAGTAACCGGGTTCCAGCACCGCCAGCTGGTCCTCGGTGCCATTGGCTCTTGCACACTGGGGCAACGCATCTGGGTTCCAGCACCGCCAGCTGGTTCTCGGCAGTGTTCTTGTCACAGGTACTCCCTCGTGCCAAGCCTGGTTTCAGCACCGTCAGCTGTTTCCGGGTTGTGTCAAGTTCACTGAGACGCCTATGCTTGCCCCGTCGTGGTGCGGTCGGGTTAGCCAACTCCAGGGTGCCTCCAGTTTAGGAGCTTCCTATGTGGGCTGCGTGAACTGGTAGTCAAGGCTGGTTCTGTAGTGCCAGTAGGCCCAGCTCCCCCTGTAGGACTGTTGGGGTTCGGTAACTGCGGCTGCCTCGCGGCCTAGCTGTTCTCTCCTCTCCTGTGGGCCTTCGGGTCCACCTCCTGGTTCCAGCACCGTCAGCTGGTTCCGGGCCGAGCCTTTGGCTTAGGTGCCTCCTCCTGGGTATCCGAGTTCCGCCAACGTCAGGCGGTCCTTGGTAGTGCTTTTAAGCGCGGGCACCTACAGCTTAGTAACCGGGTTCCAGCACCGTCAGCTGGTCCTCGGTCGTGCCATTGGCTCTTGCACATTGGGGCAACGCATCTGGGTTCCAGCAACGCCAGCTGGTTCTCGGCAGTGTTTTTGACACAGGTACTCCCTCGTGCCAAGCCTGGTTTCAGCACCGTCAGCTGTTTCCGGGTTGTGTCAAGCTCACTGAGACGCCTATACTTGCCCCGTCGTGGTGCTGTCGGGTTAGCCAACTCCAGGGTGCCTCCAGTTTAGGAGCTTCCTATGTGGGCTGCGTGAACTGGTAGTCAAGGCTGGTTCTGTAGTGCCAGTAGGCCCAGCTCCCCCTGTAGGACTGTTGGGGTTCGGTAACTGCGGCTGCCTCGCGGCCTAGCTGTTCTCTCCTCTCCTGTGGGCCTTCGGGTCCACCTCCTGGTTCCAGCACCGTCAGCTGGTTCCAGGCCGAGCCTTTGGCTTAGGTGCCTCCTCCTGGGTATCCGAGTTCCGCCAACGCCAGGCTGTCCTTGGTAGTGCTTTTATGCGCGGGCACCTACAGCTTAGTAACCGGGTTCCAGCACCGCCAGCTGGTCCTCGGTGCCATTGGCTCTTGCACACTGGGGCAACGCATCTGGGTTCCAGCACCGCCAGCTGGTTCTCTGCAGTGTTCTTGTCACAGGTACTCCCTCGTGCCAAGCCTGGTTTCAGCACCGTCAGCTGTTTCCGGGTTGTGTCAAGTTCACTGAGACGCCTATGCTTGCCCCGTCGTGGTGCGGTCGGGTTAGCCAACTCCAGGGTGCCTCCAGTTTAGGAGCTTCCTATGTGGGCTGCGTGAACTGGTAGTCAAGGCTGGTTCTGTAGTGCCAGTAGGCCCAGTTCCCCCTGTAGGACTGTTGGAGTTCGGTAACTGCGGCTGCCTCGCGGCCTAGCTGTTCTCTCCTCCCCTGTGGGCCTTCGGGTCCACCTCCTGGTTCCAGCACCGTCAGTTGGTTCCGGGCCGAGCCTTTGGCTTAGGTGCCTCCTCCTGGGTATCCGAGTTCCGCCAACGCCAGGCGGTCCTTGGTAGTGCTTTTATGCGCGGGCACCTACAGCTTAGTAACCGGGTTCCAGCACCGCCAGCTGGTCCTCGGTGCCATTGGCTCTTGCACACTGGGGCAACGCATCTGGGTTCCAGCACCGCCAGCTGGTTCTCGGCAGTGTTCTTGTCACAGGTACTCCCTCGTGCCAAGCCTGGTTTCAGCACCGTCAGCTGTTTCCGGGTTGTGTCAAGTTCACTGAGACGCCTATGCTTGCCCCGTCATGGTGCGGTCGGGTTAGCCAACTCCAGGGTGCCTCCAGTTTAGGAGCTTCCTATGTGGGCTGCGTGAACTGGTAGTCAAGGCTGGTTCTGTAGTGCCAGTAGGCCCAGCTCCCCCTGTAGGACTGTTGGGGTTCGGTAACTGCGGCTGCCTCGCGGCCTAGCTGTTCTCTCCTCTCCTGTAGGCCTTCGGGTCCACCTCCTGGTTCCAGCACCGTCAGCTGGTTCCGGGCCGAGCCTTTGGCTTAGGTGCCTCCTCCTGGGTATCCGAGTTCCGCCAACGTCAGGCGGTCCTTGGTAGTGCTTTTAAGCGCGGGCACCTACAGCTTAGTAACCGGGTTCCAGCACCGTCAGCTGGTCCTCGGTCGTGCCATTGGCTCTTGCACACTGGGGCAACGCATCTGGGTTCCAGCAACGCCAGCTGGTTCTCAGCAGTGTTTTTGACACAGGTACTCCCTCGTGCCAAGCCTGGTTTCAGCACCGTCAGCTGTTTCCGGGTTGTGTCAAGCTCACTGAGACGCCTATGCTTGCCCCGTCGTGGTGCTGTCGGGTTAGCCAACTCCAGGGTGCCTCCAGTTTAGGAGCTTCCTATGTGGGCTGCGTGAACTGGTAGTCAAGGCTGGTTCTGTAGTGCCAGTAGGCCCAGCTCCCCCTGTAGGACTGTTGGGGTTCGGTAACTGCGGCTGCCTCGTGGCCTAGCTGTTCTCTCCTCTCCTGTGGGCCTTCGGGTCCACCTCCTGGTTCCAGCACCGTCAGCTGGTTCCAGGCCGAGCCTTTGGCTTAGGTGCCTCCTCCTGGGTATCCGAGTTCCGCCAACGCCAGGCGGTCCTTGGTAGTGCTTTTAAGCGCGGGCACCTACAGCTTAGTAACCGGGTTCCAGCACCGCCAGCTGGTCCTCGGTGCCATTGGCTCTTGCACACTGGGGCAACGCATCTGGGTTCCAGCACCGCCAGCTGGTTCTCGGCAGTGTTCTTGTCACAGGTACTCCCTCGTGCCAAGCCTGGTTTCAGCACCGTCAGCTGTTTCCGGGTTGTGTCAAGTTCACTGAGACGCCTATGCTTGCCCCGTCGTGGTGCGGTCGGGTTAGCCAACTCCAGGGTGCCTCCAGTTTAGGAGCTTCCTATGTGGGCTGCGTGAACTGCTAGTCAAGGCTGGTTCTGTAGTGCCAGTAGGCCCAGCTCCCCCTGTAGGACTGTTGGGGTTCGGTAACTGCGGCTGCCTCGCGGCCTAGCTGTTCTCTCCTCTCCTGTGGGCCTTCAGGTCCACCACCTGGTTCCAGCACCGTCAGCTGGTTCTCGGCAGTGTCTTTTGCTCTTGTACCTTCTGCTCCCCATCCTGGTTCCAGTACCGTCAGCTGGTTCCGGGCAGAGCCTTTGGCTTAGGTGCCTCCTTCTGGGTATCCAAGTTCCACCAACGTCAGGTGGTCCTTGGTAGTGCTTTCAGGCATGGGTACCTCCTGCTTAGTAACCGGGTTCCAGTAACGTCAGCTGGTCCTCGGTAGTTCCATTGACTCTTGGACCTTCGGCTACCCATCCGGGTTCCAGTACCGTCAGCTGGTTCTCGGCAGTGTCTTTTGCTCTTGTACCTTCTGCTCCCCATCCTGGTTCCAGTACCGTCAGCTGGTTCCGGGCAGAGCCTTTGGCTTAGGTGCCTCCTTCTGGGTATCCAAGTTCCACCAACGTCAGGTGGTCCTTGGTAGTGCTTTCAGGCATGGGTACCTCCTGCTTAGTAACCGGGTTCCAGTAACGTCAGCTGGTCCTCGGTAGTTCCATTGACTCTTGGACCTTCGGCTACCCATCCGGGTTCCAGTACCGTCAGCTGGTTCTCGGCAGTGTCTTTTGCTCTTGTACCTTCTGCTCCCCATCCTGGTTCCAGTACCGTCAGCTGGTTCCGGGCAGAGCCTTTGGCTTAGGTGCCTCCTTCTGGGTATCCGAGTTCCGCCAACGTCAGGGGGTCCTTGGTAGTGCTTTTTAGCACGGGTACCTCCTGCTTAGTAACCGGGTTCCAGTAACGTCAGCTGGTCCTCGGTAGTTCCATAGGCTCTTGAACCTTCGGGTAGCCATCCGAGTTCCAGTTCCATCAGCTGGTTCTTGGCATTTTCTCAGCCTTCTTGTACCTTCTGCTACATTTCCAAGTTGAAGACCCTAAAGTCGACGACCCGGAAGACCACCCCGATGACGACGACGACGACGACGACGACGACCCGGAAGACCACCCCGATGACGACGACGACGACGGCGGAGACGACGACGGCGGAGACGACGACGGCGGAGACGACGATGGCGGAGATGACGACACTGGAGACGACGACCCTGGAGACGACGACATGGAAGACCGAGAAGCAGAAGAACAAGAGGCTGCAGAACAAAGAGCAGAAGAACATTAAGCATAAGACTTAATATCAGAGCAAAAGATATTATCTAAATTATATGCAGAAGAAGACTAATCAGTGTATGGGGGTGAGTCGGTTCCTCCTCGTGGTGCCCCTGGATAAAGCCTGATGCTGCAGGTCAAACTGAACGCGGACAAATGTAACTTTTGTAACTGGCAGAACGGAAGGTGTAATCTTCAAACTTTTATAGATAACAACTACGGGAATGCCTGTCACAAATGAGAATATGATGAAGAAGTAGAATAGGAAGAATAATAACAGTTGAATGAAATGAATATGTAGAATAGGAAGAATAATAATAGTTGAATAAAATGAATATGAAGAATGTAATAAAAAAAAATAGTTAGAAGATGAAGAAGAAGATGAATAAGGTGAAGAAGAAGTTGATGTCAAAGATGCTGATGATGATGAAGATGAAAGTGTGGGAAAAGTAAAAAAAAAGAAGGGGAAGGGCGTGGAATAGTGAAACATCAATATCTGACAAAATAAAAAAAAATTTACATAGTCAATATCTTTGTCACTCCGAACGTCTTTAAAAAAAACAAAAAACATGCTATTCTATTTGATTGGGATAAACCTCTATGACTTTAATGTCTCCGCCACCTCCCCAAATACATCCGGCATTATTCTTAGTTGTTTTCCTTCATGTAGAATGAACCTACAAGGCAAGAAAGGGTTTATTTTAATTCCGATATTTTGGTCCCATTGACTTGCATTGGGATCGGGTATCGGTATCGGCGATATCCGATATTTTTTGAATATCGGCCGATCCTATCCGATACCGATGCTTTCCGATATCGGAAGGTATCGCTCAACACTAATCATAATTTTTTTTGTTTCTGTTTTTCTTACAGATTTCTGGCAACCGGAGAGAGTTTATCATCCCTCCACTTCCAATACCAGCTTGGAATATCCACCCTGTCTGGAATAGTTGCGGACACCTGTCAGGCTTTGTGAAAGGTACTACGGGATGAGTATATACCCGTAACCACCGCGGACATGTGGCTTGAAATAGATGAAAAATTCTGGTGTGTGTGTGATTTCCCCAACTGTTTAGGAGCAGTGGATGGAAAGCACATCCGCATTATCAAACATGCCAGAACAGGATCGGAGTTTTTTAACTATAAAAAATATTTTTCTGTTGTGCTCATGGCAATAGCTGATGCGAACTGTCACTTCATTGCCGTGGACATTGGAGCTTTTGGCCGTGACAACGATTCCCAGACTTTCAAGAACTCGGAAATGGGCCGGCGTGTGTATGGCAAAAATTTCAATTTTCCCCTGCCACAGCCTCTCCCCAACACTCAAGGTCCACCGCTGCCATTTGTTATGGTTGGGGAAGAGGCCTTCCAGATGTGTGAAAACCTACTGAAGCCCTATTCCAGTCCGGACTTGAACCACACTAGAAGCATCTTTAACTACAGACTGACCAGGGCCCAAAGAACAGTAGAGTATTCCTTTGGCATTCTGGTCTCAAAATGGCGCATTCTTGCATCAGCCATAAATCTAAAAGTGGAAACAGTCGACGAGGTGGTCAAAGCCTGTGTGGTTCTTCACAATTATATAATGGCTAAGGAGCAACCCAACATTGAACTGGATGAACCAGTTGCACACCCACTGCCCGATTTCCAGCATCACCCGCTACATTCTACAGCAGCAGTTGGTCACATGCGGAACCAAGTTGCTGCATTTTTTGATTCAGATATTGGGCGTGTGTCATGGCAGGACAATGTTGTTTAAATGTCCTGTTGTTATTACATCTGTATCAGTAATTATCTGAAATGATGATAATATTTCTCATTAATAAACTTTAATTTTGGTTGTGTTGACCGTGTCTCCTATGTTTTCCTTTACAAACCAAGGCTGTCCTAAAACTAGCAGTATTTGGTCTGTATTTAATATCAGTATTTGTAATCCAAAACCAGGAGTGGGTGTTAAAGGCAGATGTGCTAGTTGTTATGTTAATAACATAATTTACCTCTAATTGCTCCACTCCTTGTTTTGGCTTACAAATACTGATATGAAATAATGGCCACATACTGCTTGTGTTATGGCAGCCATGTTGCTTTACGCTTGGTGACGCCATTGCGTCCTGATTCTGTTCTGCAGTATCCATTGGACACAGTCTGAAGAGACAATGACTGTTACATTCAAGAGATCTATACTCATCAAATCAAGTGTCAGAAATAATGAATTCATGATGCACATATAACAGCCTCATGAATTCACTATTTCTGTCACCTGTGCAGGTGAGCATAGATATGCTGTGTGACCACCATTGTCCCTTCTATTTGCGTGTAATAGATTATGTACACAGAAGAGAAAATGGAGGTTATACAAGTCAGTTCTCTTCTCACCAGGTCAGGTTTCCTAACTAATTAGTTTTTTTGACACCTGACCTGTTCAGTAGAGTTCTGCACTGTATTTCCGCCATTTTCTCTTCAGACTGCAACTCAAGTCACATCAGAAAGAAAAGATTATGGAGATAATACATCTATTATTTTTGGGCCCACCTCATATCTTTATACTAAAGACACACAAAGGTGCATTTTTTTAAAAATAACTACTGGAGATATGATGTGGCCCAAAAATTAAGTGTGTGGCGCAGTTTCTTGGCGCACAGTGTGTGTTGCCGGCGGCGATAGACACAATAAACCAAACATAATTGTGGCAAATCAAATCGTATTTATTTTTTTAACAACCAAAAAAATGTATTTAACTGCGCCGGCTTTGGGTAGAGTGATGTAAACGGGGGGTGTGAAGCACTGAGGCCTGGCTAACTGTGGACGATGCAGAGGTGACAGGAGAAAGGGCAATAAAACTAGCAGGGTCTGGTAGTTCAGGGATGGGGCTTGACACATGAGAGGCTTGAGACGCAGTTGAAGGGTGAGACAAACCTAACATTACAGACACATTGGGAGGTGAAGGGGGAGGAATGCTAAGAGTTCTCTGTTTTTTTGTGTGTTTTTTTATTTTGATGGGTTCTTGGAGGTATTGGTGGGCTGATATGGTGTGGTGTGGTAGTGGGAGACCTGTCAGTGTCCGGCTGCACCATGTCAGAGTCCATAGCACTCAGAAAGCGTGCAGCCATGCCAGAGTCCATAGTGCTCTTAGAGCGTGCAGCCATGCCAGAGTCCATAGTGCTCGTAGAGCATGCAGCCATGCCAGAGTCCATAGTGCTCGTAGAGCATGCAGCCATGCCAGAGTCCACAGTGCTCGTACAGCATGCAGCCATGCCAGAGACCATAGTGCTTGTAGAGTGTGCAGCCATGCCAGAGTCCATAGCGCTTTTAGAGCAGAAGGCCATGCCAGGGTCCTGCTGCATTGTGGTGGTGGTAGTACGGAAGGCCATGCCAGGGTCCTGCTGCTTTGTGGTGGTGGCGGTATGGAAGGCCATGCCAGGGTCCTGCTGCATCGTGGTGGAGGCGGTACGGAAAGCCATGCCAGGGTCCTGCTGCATCGTGGTGGTGGCAGTACAGAAAGCCATGCCAGGGTCCTGCTGCATTGTGGTGTCAGTGGAGGAGGTCCAAGCAGGAGCAACGGTTGTCATGGTGGTGGCGGTGGGATGTCCAACTGCACTCGTCATGGTGCTGGCGCTGTAGTGGAGTCCGCCTGTGGAAGGAATTGAGGTGGCCGTACAGTGGTATGCAGCAGAGGTCGGCATTGATGTGAATCGTGACAGTGAAGGCACAGTTGCATATGCCGCCACTGTCTGCTGGAAATACCGACTCTGCTACATAGAATGCACATAAGCAGCATTGCAGGCCTGCATGACACTCAGCTGGAGATCAGGAGTAAGGTGTTCTGACATGCCCTGTTCAATTTGGTTAAGAAAATGATGTGCTTGCCTCTGGAGGTCGGCTTCCACTTGATCAAGGCTTTTGGTGTCCTCCTGTATACGTGCATTCAAGAGGTTATGTGAATCATCCATTCGGTCACCCAAAGCCTTGATTGCTTCGTGTACAACCGAGCTCAAGTGCAAAAACTCAGGCATGAGTGACCTGTCCAAAGCCTTCTGTCGCTGTCGGGAGGAGCCCCCCCAAAAAAGGGGCAGTGGAAGAGGACTGTGAAAGGGGAAGACCTGATGGACCAGCTCCTTGGTCTCCAGTTAGTGTGGAAGGCCCACTTGTTGCTGCGCTGCTGGATGGCTGGGACGGGTCTGCGGCTGTCGGATGAAGGACCACTCCAGAACCTGGGCCAACAGTAGTGATCCATGTGCTGTGAAAAAAGGAAAAAGAAAATTAATACCAAAAATAAACCAGACGCCAAATCCTGTGGAATAGAAACATACATAGTATGGCAATGCAATACAACCTAATGCAAGTGATAAATACTTACGCTCTCTGGGCAAGGACCGGTCTTAAAAATGCCAGAACACGATGGTATTTGTACGTTTGGATCCTTGCTCCTGAACCACTGGGAACACGGCTCTCTTGTCACAGGTCCTTGTTGAAACGGTCCTTAATCGAACGCCAACGTGTTTTGACTTTGCCCACTGTTAAAAAAAAACATTTTGGTCCGAAAAAGGACTTTGGGCCGTGCTCACACAACTGTGTGTGATGAGAGAAACTCCTGAGAGTTTCTTTCATCACACACAGTTGAGTGAGCACGGAAAAGGTCTCTGCTGCTTCACACTGCAGTGCAATACTTACCAAAAGCACTTCGGACCCGAGTTGGGGCATTGTCCCAGACATCCCACAGCTCTTTGGCCACCTCATTCCATAGGTGCCGCAATGTGATGTTGTTTGAGTGCAGTGGATCCCGGGTGTCCCACAACGGGACTCGCTCCTGGACCAGGGCGATGAGGAGTTCATTCTCTATGAGATCACATTCCCGTTGTGAAACCTAAAAAATAAATAAAGTCATTAAAGTTTGGTCAATTAACATAAGGAAAAGAAAGAAAAAAGATGAAGAGAAATGGCATGAATAGGAAAGGCAACATACAAAAGCATTCCAGAAGAAAATAGTAAAGAAATATGAATGGAAATAAAGGAAGATTCAAGAATATTACACTGAGGATACATAAAAAACAGTCAGCCTTGTATACGTACCCGCTGCCGTCTTTCCACCGGACCTTGACTCCGCTGCTCCTGGCCAGTCTCTGCCGCAGATGAAGAATAGCTCTAAAAAAAAGAAAAATTCAAATTGTCACATGTGTAGATGTGACAGTGAATACTTACCAATCTGACGAGGCAAGTACTCACCTCACTCACATGCTCGACTTCTGACAGCCCAGGTTGAAACTCCTCATGAGATGATGAAGAAGAAGACATTCTGATGCATGTAGAAAGAAAGAAATGCAAGAAATTAGGACATGTAGAGACAGAAAATAGAAAAGAAAGGCATTGGCTAGGATATACTCACATTGTTCAGTGTCTTGTTTTCCTCCAAGATGTAGCCTGTGTCTCGTCTGCTTCAGTGTCTGCTGAGTAGTGACCTGCAAATATCCACTACCTCCCTTTATCACCTACTATGTGGGGGTGGCTTATCAGTGTCTAGACATGTTGTTTTCAATTGAAACGCATGCGCCCACGAACGCAACCAAATGCATGTGCTTGTGAACGCATGCGTTCATATAGACAGCAATGCGTTTTTTTGGTGCAAACCTTGCGCAATCACCAGCATGCATTACCAGGCGGCAAATTGACGCCTCTAAAAATTACTACATGTTGCATTTCCACACCAAGCCGCAAACGATTAAACGACGCATGCGTCGTCAAACGCCGTAAAACGTGAACAATCACAAATGCATGTGCTCCTAATGTTAAATATAGGAATACACAACGCATGCGGATATATGCGGTAGAAAGGCTACGGACAGAAACCCAAATGTGAAACCAGCCTTACTGTGAAGAGTGATACCATGTCGCCTTTTTTTCTTCATGTGTAATGTAGAAGTTTGGAAAAATTAAGTAATATGTTCTGCAAGCTGAGTTCGAGATAACTGTGTTATTTCCTGCAGAGAAGAGACCTGGCTGGAGGAAGTGATGGCGGTCTGTGCTGGATGAAAGATGAAAAACAAAGATGAAGGACTTCATCTAGAGACGTCACTGGTGAGTCAGTGTGTTACCTATATACTGACACTATATACTGTATACTATATACAGAGGTCCTGTGTATAATGTCACCAGTGATCACTGTATTACCTATACATTATATACAGAGCTCCTGTGTATAATATCACCAGTGATCACAGTATTACCTATACACAGATACTGCATACTAAGTACAGATCTCCTGTGTATAATGGCACTTATGGTGATAGTATTGTGTTTTTTTATTATTGATTAGCATTGTAGTATTCAGTCACTACAGTATGTGGTGGAAATATGTGGTCTAGACATGGTGTTGCGGTATTTGTCCCATGTGTGGGCTATTTGGTCACTTTGTGGTGGTAATATGTGGTCTGGTCGTGGTGCGGTGGTATTTGTTCCTTGTATGTGATATTAATCGGTCACTGGTGGTAATATGTGGTCTTGAAATGGTGTAGTGGTATTTGTTCCTTGTATGTGATATTATTGGTCATTTTAAAAATAGAAAAATAAATAAAAATATACCTCAATTGTATTGCATATTTTAACAAATATTTAATAGGTTACAGCAGAGTAGGGCCCAGCCAAAACTGTCTACCGTGTTATGGTGGCACCTTAAAAAATCTTTTGGCCAAAACAAAAGCTGCTTGCTATATGTGTGATCTGGTGATGGGAATTGTTAATGTGTGATAGATGAGAAGTGGAGATTTTGCAAGAGAGAGCTGTGGGACTGTGGAGAGTTTGAGGAGTGGAGCGTGGAGGTGGGGCTGGGGTGGAACCTGGGTTGAGTCTCAAGGGGGCCCCGAAAATTTTGTCAGTATGGGGCCCTGAACTTTCTAGTGGCAGCCCTGCCCCTAGTCCTCAGGACAGTCCTTGAATGGAACAAGTCATTTGCCAGTGTGTGTTTTGTATTGGACACACATATATTTATACATGTAAATGAGATCCCCCCTGAGGCGTCTTTTATCTAAGCTAAACAAGCTTAACTTTTCCAACTTCTCCTCTATGAGAGGCCTTCCATCCCTTTTCATAATCTAATTGCCCATCATTGAACTGATTCTAATTTCTGAATATCCTTTTTCAAATGTGGAGCCCAAAACTGGATCCCATATTCAAGATGTGGCCTCACCAGTGATTTATAAAGCACTACGCTGGATCCCTGCTCTGACGGGCAGAGTCTTCGGAGTGTCACTTCACTCACCCATGCTGTAGTCAATTCCTTTCTTCCCCATGCTCTGCATGAGTCCAGCTGAGTTTCCAGCCAGGCTCCCAACCATGTCCTTAGAGTACTGACGCACTCCCGTCTTCTTAAAGGTCCAGCAAGTACACTTGCTATTTCTTCCCCAGCCATTGGCTGTGGGGCATTATGTATATATTCCTCACTGTGGAGGTGCCTGAGCAACCTTCCTGTTCTAGACTCTATGTTGCATAAGGTTGCATACCAATTCCTGCTGCACTCTGGTGTAGATCTTGCCTGCTGCACTCTGGTGTAGATCCTGCCTGCTGAACTCTGATTCAAGCTCTACCTGCTGCATCATCCAGTCTGTCCTATGGGGTCCAGCTGCAGCGCGTCCGTTGGTCTGTCCTGGAGTGGCACCTAACATTCATTGGGAGCCAAGCCTAACCTCACCATAAGAGGCTCTAGTTAACAGTTCGGTGCTTGCTTAGTCTCACCCCTCCAGGCTCTCCACGGTCCGCAGCACAGTGGTTCCACAAACCATGTCCATGACACTTTTGCAGATGCTTCTTGACATTGAGTACTGCTGTTCGGCTTACTTGTAACCAGAATACCCAAGTCTTTCTCTTGATCTGTAGTTCCAAGTACACACCCATTTAATGTATATGCAGCAATAGGATGTTAGGAGTCGAGTTCCTGCCGCTGCACAAGGGGAATCTCGAACCATGTCCGCTGCGTCTCCAATTCTGGCTCAAGCTGATATTGTGCACTCGGTTACTGCTGCCTTCTCAGGCACTGCCTTTATAGCCAGTACTGATCAGCAGCAAGCAGGCATTTCAGTGACTAGGTCCTGCTTTTCCCATACTGAGCATGCCCACAGAACAAACTCCCATTGGAGGTCGGGGGTCACATGCTCAGGTCCTGTAGCAGCTCCTATTGGACCACTTGGTAGGTCCTTGAGAGCTACAGCTATAAAAGGTTTGCATACGGCCATGCGCTAGTATAACTTGTTAATGTGTGTGTAGATGAATGTCTGTCGATGGATGAAAGCTCCTTAATCATACCCATTCCTTGTGTTGATGACTGCTCGTGAATGGTGGAAGCTACCTGGTGCCCGACAGGGCTACCTGCACACTTAGCACACATTACAGCGTCTATTCGCAGTGCCCGCCAGTACGGCACTCTGCGCAATCAGTGCACTTTCCTGACTACCAGTCAGTGTAGGGTGGGAATTCCGGCTTGGACTCAGCATCTGACTCAGGGCATCCTCAGGCGCCGGTTCAAAAGCCACCGAGGGTCAGAGCGAGTCCAATCACCAGTTCAGTGGGAGTGATTTATAGGGATCCCACTAGTGTCTTTCAGCTGCAACCTGTGACTGCTAACAGGGCGCAGCGTATTTCTGGCGACTCTGTGAAGCAATAGAGTTCACTTCCATTCACACTGGGTGAGGTCTAACCCACCTGTGAGAAAGCGTCAATCCGCCATTACTCAGCAGCAGATGTCATCTCCGCACGGTGGACCCCGGAGTGCGAACGCATCTCATATTCCCTAGTAATATTATTTGGTGCGTTTTGTTAGTCCTAACAGGCTCTACGCTAGGGACGGGCTGCACCTCAATGGGGAGGGTGCAGCTGTGTTGGAGGAGAAAATGGCTAGAAGGTTGGGGAGTGTTTAAACTAGGAATTGGGGGGAGGGTATTTATTTTATAGGAGGGGAAGATAGTGCAGATAGAGACCTGGGCACAAATAAGGAAGTTGGGGGTGGCGGTGGCATGGGGGTGGGGTTAGAACAGTTAATAATTTAAGAAAGAATAGAGGTGCAGAGAGATACATAAAATGTATGTATACTAATGCCAGAAGCCTCGCCAACAAAATGGACGAATTAGAACTAATGTTGTTGGAGCATAATTATGACATGGTGGGGATATCTGAGACATGGCTGGATGAGAGCCATGACTGGGCTGTTAACTTGCAGGGCTATAGCCTGTTCAGAAATGACCGTACAGATAAGCGAGGGGGTGGGGTGTGTTTATATGTAAAATCGTCCTTAAAACCCATCCTGCGTGATAATATAGGTGAATTCAATGAAAATGTAGAATCCCTGTGGGTGGAGATAAGGGGAGGGGGAAAAAATAATAAATAACTGATAGGGGTTTGTTATAAATCTCCAAAAATAATGGAAGCAATGGAGAATATCCTCGTAAAGCAAACAGATGAAGCTGCGACTCAAGGAGAAGTCATTATTATGGGGGACTTCAACTACCCTGAAATAGATTAGGGAACAGAAACCTGCAGTTCCAGCAAAGGTAATCGGTTTTTGACAACAATGAGAGACAATTACCTTTCACAACTGGTTCAGGACCCAACAAGAAGGGCGGCACTGCTAGACCTAATATTAACCAACAGGCCAGACCGCATATCAAATATAAGGGTTGGGGGTCACTTGGGAAATAGCGATCACAAAATAATAAGTTTTCATGTATCCTTTAAAAAGATGTGTAACAGAGGGGTTACAAGGACACTAAACTTCAGGAGGGCAAATTTCCAATGGATGAGAGAGGATCTTGGTGCAATTAACTGGGACGATATCCTGAGACACAAAAATACACAAAGGAAATGGGAGACATTTATTAGCATCCTGGATAGCACCTGTGCACAGTATATACCGTATGGGAATAAACATACTAGAAATAGGAGGAAACCAATATGGCTAAATAGAGCTGTAAGGGGCGCAATAAGTGACAAAAAGAAAGCATTAAGAGAATTAAAGGAAGTAGGTAGTGATGAGGCGTTAAATAAATACAGACAATTAAATAAATTCTGTAAAAAGCAAATCAAGGCAGCAAAGATTGAGACAGAGAGACTCATTGCCAGAGAGAGTAAAAATAATCCTAAAATATTCTTTAACTACATAAATAGTAAGAAACTAAAAAATGATAGTGTTGGCCCCCTTAAAAATAGTCTGGGTGAAATGGTGGATGAGGATGAGGAAAAAGCCAATATGCTAAATGACTTTTTTTCATCAGTATTTACACAAGAAAATCCCATGGCAGACAAAATGGCTAGTGATAAAAATTCCCAATTAAATGTAACCTGCTTAACCCAGCAGAAAGTGCGGCGGCGTCTAAAAATCACTAAAATTGACAAATCTCCGGGCCCGGATGGGATACACCCTCGAGTACTGCAGGAATTAAGTACAGTCATTGATAGACCATTATTTTTAATCTTTAAAGACTCCATAATAACAGGGTCTGTACCACAGGACTGGTGTATAGCAAATGTGGTGCCAATATTCAAAAAGGGGACAAAAACTAAACTCGGAAATTATAGGCCAGTAAGCTTAACCTCTACTGTGGGTAAAATCCTGGAGGTCATTCTAAGGGATGCTATACTGGAGTATCTGAAGAGGAATAACCTCATGACCCAGTATCAGCACGGGTTTACTAGGGACCGTTCATGTCAGACTAATTTGATCAGTTTCTATGAAGAGGTAAGTTCCGGATTGGACCAAGGGAACCCAGTGGATGTAGTGTATATGGACTTTTCAAAAGCTTTTGATACGGTGCCACACAAAAGGTTGATACATAAAATGAGAATAATTGGGATAGGGGAAAATATGTGAGTAGTGTATAATAGCCATGATCCGTCAAACTCAATCTGACAGGTGCCCCGCCCCTATCAAAGTGTATCAAAGTGTCTAACCCCTCCCCTCCCCTTGTCTGACGGCTGGTATCCAGCTGTCCCTCCTTGTTTGATTTCCCCTTTTGATATAGTTTAATATAGTTTAATTTGTTGTAGTTTTGATATTATTCCCGTATTTTGTGGAATAACACATGTTTATAATTATAGCCTAGTCGTGTATTTATTTTACACGTGGTTTATAACACCTTTCTCATTTGTTTTATAATAGATTTTATACGTATCCCCGAGTTTGATTCTGTAAGCTTTTGTTTTATTCACAGTGTATTCATATAGTGGAGAACTTAAAGCTGTTTATATGTGTCTCTACTGAACACTATGGTGAACATTAACTAAATGTTTATTTTTCACAAACAGAGAATCTGCTGTGGGTATTTGCAGTGTATTCATATAGTGGAGAACTTAAAGCTATCTATTTGTTTTTGTAAATGGTGAACACTAACTAAATGGTGAACATTACCTAAATTAGGTTAACTGTGGCTCAGAGGTTTATAGCACCTAGGTCAAGCAATTGTTGTTGTATTTGCGTACCCCATAAATGTTTATTCTCACAAACAGAAAAGTTATTGTGTCCTGAAGATGACATCTGAGGTTATTTGTTTTTTGTATTAGCTTTCTCAGAAAACAGCTGTGTTATCGGAGGGTCAGATATTTTTGTACAAACTCATGCTGTTTGGTGATCTTTGTGAAGCAGAACTTTGTTTTATAACACATTTGTACTTGTATTGTACCTGGATTGATATTTGCTTTCTCTTTTTTGTGTCCTGAAGATGGCATCTGCAAAGTTTTTTGTTATCTACTGAGGCCATTGCAAGTTGTGTTTATTCACATTGTAGCAGGTTTTATCCTTGTGGCTGCCTTATATACACAGAAGAGATATGCACCAATGTCACAACACAAGTTATAATATGACCCAATGTTACAACACAAGTAAGAAGCGGCGTGTTTTATACGAATAAAAACCAAAGACACGATATTGTAAAAAAAAAAAAAAAATTTAAAAGATTTATTTCTCACGATAAAACAGCATCTCAAAGACATTTCAACACTATAAAAAATTCTTACAGAATATAAAAAGTAAAAACATTAAAATAGTACAATGAACAATTACACTTCTTACAAAATAATTAATATAGAGTTACAAGGCGAGTACAGCATTTTAGCCAGTACATTCTTTACATCGTGAGCCACATGGTTTGCAGCATCGGTAGAGACCTTTTTTAGGTAGCAGAGTTCCACGTGTGGTACCTAATGACGGGGAATGTAAAGATTGAATTGTACGGGGAACCGCCGCTAACTTCAGCGGTGTAGATACAGAGCGTGTCTCACTGTTGGTAATTTTTAATTCATCTAAAAGCTTCCTAGTAGCGGTGTTACCCACAACTGTAGACGGCATATTTAGTTCGGCCATAGCCTGCATAAATGAATCCCAACCCGGTGGTAAATTTCTACTGTTCAGAGCATGGCTCTGCGTTGTACTACGTACCAAATCCAGTAAGTTAGACCCTGGTATTACGGATCCTTTGAAAATAAATTCAGCATTATTATTCCATGCTGTGACATTTTTATTCTGCAGCAGCCTGTTTAGTAAAAATTCAGCATTCTTTTTATATCTCTGGTTTATATGGCTGACAATTTCAGCGATCTCATGATTTTTATCAGAGTCGGTATGATTTTTATCAGAGTCGGTATTTGGCAATTGATATATATATATATATATATAATATGACCCAATGTTACAACACAAGCAAGTAAGAAGCGGTATGTTTTATACGAATAAAAAAACCAAAGACACGATATTGTAAAAATAGAAAAAGATTTATTTCTCACAATAAAACAACAGCTCGAATTTTAACATGAAATAGACATTTAGGACTTATGTTATTATCTTTATGCACGTTGCCTGTGCTGTCTATAATTTGACTCTATCCTTGTTTTGTTGAAAATAACTGGACATACATAAGAAACCGGGCAATATATCTTTATAGAAATAACACTTCTGCACTCTTTGTGCATTTCTATCAGTTTTATTCATGCATTTATAACACACCATGTTTGATATTGGTAATTTGATTCTGGGAACACATTTTAAGTTACTTCTGCACATGTATTACTGTTTTTAGGCCATATAAATAGAAAATTATGTAGAAACCCAAAGTTTTGATAAGTGTATGAAAATACACCAATATTAACTATTTGTGCTATTTTAGGCGTAAATTTGTCCTATATGTATAGCAGTCAGGAGTTGGGGCGATGAAATATGTGTTACAAGCGTAGTGAATTGCAGATATATTCTACAGTGTATGTCATTTTGAGAAATGTGTGGCATAACCAATGTATACAGTAACAGGCGGAATGACTGAGTGTAATACTGCACTCAATACTGTGCAAAGGGTCTGAATACTTATGACCGTGTGATATTTCAGTTTTCTTTTTAATAAATTCGCAAAAAATCTACATTTCTGTTTTGTTCAGGCATGATGGCGTGCAGAGTGTACATTAATATATATATATATCTCAGAATGCAACTGAATAGTATTGCTAATTAGGCCATATAAATAGAAAATTATGTAGAAACGCAAAGTTTTGATAAGTGTATGAAAATACACCAATATTAACTATTTGTGCTATTTTAGGCGTAAATTTGTCCTATATGTATAGCAGTCAGGAGTTGGGGCGATGAAATATGTGTTACAAGTGTAGTGAATTGCAGATATATTCTACAGTGTATGTCATTTTGAGAAATGTGTGGCATAACTAATTACCTATTACGGCCACATTTCTATGCAGTGTATTTTAGAACCAGTGTTTCTGGCTGCAGACTGTAATGTGTAAGGTATTCTCATTTTTATATACTGTATTTTATAACACACCATGCCGTTTATATAATAATCACAGTTGTGTCTCTACAGGACAACGTGGCTTACAAAGACATTTCATTAATATAAGTGTGAAACTGACAGACAAGCACAGCTGTGTCTCTACAGGACATGCTGGTCACTAGACAGCCAGAGTTTCTGTGGGGGAGATATACTAACAGAGGTTCTGTTGACCCAATAAACCGGTGTAGAACGTACACAGAGAGCAACTTGCAATATTTACTAAGGTAGCGGAAATGAGTTTACTGCAGTTATCAGAGCATTGTATTTTATTTGACAGCCACAAGTCACACAGGTCATGATGATAGTGTATCTGCAGCATGTTATTTGGAAATAAAGAAGCCTTTTTTGTATTCGCCCGCATTTTATATAAAATCTGCATAAAAAAATCTTCTTGGCTACACCAAAACACGTAAGAAACAAATGTATAACTTTTAGATCTACCGCATCCACAGATATTATTCCAGCGTTCTTTAATTCTACATTATTTTAGCACATATTAATTTCACAACTTTTATATGATATTTATAACACTCATTTTATATGAGTTTTCTAACACATTCTCACGGGAATATTATATATATATATTTTGTGTTTTGCGCAATTATTTGACACTGTAATTGGCATTTTATATAAAATATGCATAAAAAATCTTCACATTCTCACGGGAATATTATATATATATTTTGTGCTCTGCATCATTATTTGACACTGTAATTCGCATTTTATATAAAATCTGCATAAAAAATCTTCTTGGCTGCACCAAAACACGTAAGAAACAAATGTATAACTTTTAGCGCTGTCGCATCCGCAGATATTATTCCAGCGTTCTTTAATTCTATATTATTTTATCACATATTAATTTCACAACTTTTATATGATATTTATAACACATTCTCATTTATAAGGGATTTATAACACAATATTGTAAAATCATTTATTGGTTCGCGGCCTTACTAATATCCTTTGAAAATAAATTCAGCATTATTATTCCATGCTGTAACATTTCTATTCTGCAGCCTCCTGTTTAGTAAAAATTCAGCATTCTTTTTATATCTTTGGTTTATATTATATTAGCTTTTTGATAATCCCGGGAGTGCCATCTATCTAGCCCTAGTATTTTTGTTATCTCAAAAGGGTGTGACACAGTCCCATATATTATTCCAGCATTCTTTAATTCTACATTATTTTAGCACATATTAATTTCACAACTTTTATATGATATTTATAACACTCATTTTATATGAGTTTTCTAACACATTCTCACGGGGATATTATATATATATATATATATACTGTATATATTTTGTGTTATGCACCATTATTTGACACTGTAATTCGCATTTTATATGCCGCTGCTTTTTCTTGTTTTTGTGTAAAAATCTCTGGCAGACAGGCACAGCTGTATCTCTACAAGACATGCGGGACACACCAGAGACATTGGAAATTGGGGGTTATAATGTCGAATTCAGAAAATAACCATTTTATATTGAATGACTAATGATTTCTATAGGCCTACTTTACTATGAAATTATGCATAAAAAATCTTCTTGGTTAACCCAAAACCGTAAGAAACAAACGCATAACTTTTAGCTCGAACACATCAGCATATATTATTACAGTTTTTTGCTGAATTAAAAATTATACAGTTATTTCATATTTTTGGGGCTTCATGACAGGAGAAATTATTGATAGAAACCCAGAGTTTTGATACGTGTATGAAAATACACCAATATTAACTATTTGTGCTATTTTAGGCACAAATTTGGTCTATATGCATAACAGGCAGGAGTTGGGGCGAAGAAATATGTGTTACATGCGTAGTGAATTGCAAATATATTCTGAAGTGTATGGCATTTTGAGAAATGTGTAGCATAACCAATTACCTATCACGGTCACTAGATGGCAGAATATCATATTAATTATACATTGGGGTTTACTTTTGGAAGCTTATAAAGGCGGTGTGTATGTGCACAGGATGACTTATTTTGTTTTTATAGTCACTAATATCCATATTAAATGACTCTTTAGCTTTATGAGTAAGAGACAACATACAAATAGAATCCTTTTCCCTAGTAGTTTTATATTCTATGTCTGATATATTTCTACACAAAGCTACAAAACTATTTTGTAGTTTATAATGTATCACAGTAGTTTCATGTGAAGTTACATCTTAGGTTCTGTTCAGACTATTGTAATATCTATAGCTTAAAATAGAGCCAAATAGCTACTTTCAAACACGGACATACACCATTGATTTTCGTCACAAATGGATCCAATATACACTATATCTCGTGTCACGGTTTATTTTTACCGCGTTGCGGTTTAAAGTTATAAGCATTTAAATAATAATTTTCTCATTAGATATGTGACTCGCGATATTTATTTGCTTAGGTTAGATCATTTTCAGTTTAACAATACATTTTATCACAAAAATGACCTTATTTGGGGCCCTAGAAACAACATAGCAGCATTAGTAAGCCCCTTTCTTTTTACATTATCAAGAATCCCTGGGTTAAGATAACGTAAGTTTATATGCATAAAGCATTTAATATAGTGCACCAAACATGATATGGTTTTTGATTTCTATGAACTGTCGCGAACAAATCATATAAGGTTAAAAATATGAATATTATTGAATATAATGTTTTACTATTGTTTACAGTATTTTATTTTCCGGGTGTTACTTTTGTTCATGTACTACTGGTTTCTTCCTCAGTTGTGATTTTTACCTTTTCTATATAAATATGGGTAAATGAATTGGCCATTATAGATTTATGGCGCTGTAAAGAGAGAGGAGAATTACAGAAAGGAGATGGCTGCAGGCAAACACACACACACAACAAACACACATAACATACAGAAAACACACAACACATACAACAAACATACATACACAACATACAGAACACACACACACACACAACACAGAACCCACACACCACAAACACACATAACATACAAAACACACACACACAACACATACAACAAACATACATACACAACATACAGAACACACACACACACACAACAAACACACATAACATACAAAACACAACATAACATACAGAAAACACACAACACATACAGCATGTGTTGTATGTGTTCTGTGTGTTGTGTGTGTGTGTGTGTATGTTGTATGTGTTGTGTGTGTTTTGTATGTTATGTGTGTTTGTTGTGTGTGTGTGTGTTCTGTATGTTGTGTATGTATGTTTGTTGTATGTGTTGTGTGTTTTCTGTATGTTATGTTGTGTTTTGTATGTTATGTGTGTTTTTTGTGTGTGTGTGTGTGTGTTCTGTATGTTGTGTATGTATGTTTGTTGTATGTGTTGTGTGTGTGTGTTTTGTATGTTGTGTGTTTGTGGTGTGTGGGTTCTGTGTTGTGTGTGTGTGTGTGTGTGTGTGTGTGTTCTGTATGTTGTGTATGTATGTTTGTTGTATGTGTTGTGTGTTTTCTGTATGTTATGTTGTGTTTTGTATGTTATGTGTGTTTGTTGTGTGTGTGTGTGTGTTCTGTATGTTGTGTATGTATGTTTGTTGTATGTGTTGTGTGTGTGTGTTTTGTATGTTATGTGTGTTTGTGGTGTGTGGGTTCTGTGTTGTGTGTGTGTGTGTGTTCTGTATGTTGTGTATGTATGTTTGTTGTATGTGTTGTGTGTTTTCTGTATGTTATGTGTGTTTGTTGTGTGTGTGTGTTTGCCTGCAGCCATCTCCTTTCTGTAATTCTCCTCTCTCTTTACAGCGCCATAAATCTATAATGGCCAATTCATTTACCCATATTTATATAGAAAAGGTAAAAATCACAACTGAGGAAGAAACCAGTAGTACATGAACAAAAGTAACACCCGGAAAATAAAATACTGTAAACAATAGTAAAACATTATATTCAATAATATTCATATTTTTAACCTTATATGATTTGTTCGCGACAGTTCATAGAAATCAAAAACCATATCATGTTTGGTGCACTATATTAAATGCTTTATGCATATAAACTTACGTTATCTTAACCCAGGGATTCTTGATAATGTAAAAAGAAAGGGGCTTACTAATGCTGCTATGTTGTTTCTAGGGCCCCAAATAAGGTCATTTTTGTGATAAAATGTATTGTTAAACTGAAAATGATCTAACCTAAGCAAATAAATATCGCGAGTCACATATCTAATGAGAAAATTATTATTTAAATGCTTATAACTTTAAACCGCAACGCGGTAAAAATAAACCGTGACACGAGATATATTGGATCCATTTGTGACGAAAATCAATGGTGTATGTCCGTGTTTGAAAGTAGCTATTTGGCTCTATTTTAAGCTATAGATATTACAATAGTCTGAACAGAACCTAAGATGTAACTTCACATGAAACTACTGTGATACATTATAAACTACAAAATAGTTTTGTAGCTTTGTGTAGAAATATATCAGACATAGAATATAAAACTACTAGGGAAAAGGATTCTATTTGTATGTTGTCTCTTACTCATAAAGCTAAAGAGTCATTTAATATGGATATTAGTGACTATAAAAACAAAATAAGTCATCCTGTGCACATACACACCGCCTTTATAAGCTTCCAAAAGTAAACCCCAATGTATAATTAATATGATATTCTGCCATCTAGTGACCGTGATAGGTAATTGGTTATGCTACACATTTCTCAAAATGCCATACACTTCAGAATATATTTGCAATTCACTACGCATGTAACACATATTTCTTCGCCCCAACTCCTGCCTGTTATGCATATAGACCAAATTTGTGCCTAAAATAGCACAAATAGTTAATATTGGTGTATTTTCATACACGTATCAAAACTCTGGGTTTCTATCAATAATTTCTCCTGTCATGAAGCCCCAAAAATATGAAATAACTGTATAATTTTTAATTCAGCAAAAAACTGTAATAATATATGCTGATGTGTTCGAGCTAAAAGTTATGCGTTTGTTTCTTACGGTTTTGGGTTAACCAAGAAGATTTTTTATGCATAATTTCATAGTAAAGTAGGCCTATAGAAATCATTAGTCATTCAATATAAAATGGTTATTTTCTGAATTCGACATTATAACCCCCAATTTCCAATGTCTCTGGTGTGTCCCGCATGTCTTGTAGAGATACAGCTGTGCCTGTCTGCCAGAGATTTTTACACAAAAACAAGAAAAAGCAGCGGCATATAAAATGCGAATTACAGTGTCAAATAATGGTGCATAACACAAAATATATACAGTATATATATATATATATATAATATCCCCGTGAGAATGTGTTAGAAAACTCATATAAAATGAGTGTTATAAATATCATATAAAAGTTGTGAAATTAATATGTGCTAAAATAATGTAGAATTAAAGAATGCTGGAATAATATATGGGACTGTGTCACACCCTTTTGAGATAACAAAAATACTAGGGCTAGATAGATGGCACTCCCGGGATTATCAAAAAGCTAATATAATATAAACCAAAGATATAAAAAGAATGCTGAATTTTTACTAAACAGGAGGCTGCAGAATAGAAATGTTACAGCATGGAATAATAATGCTGAATTTATTTTCAAAGGATATTAGTAAGGCCGCGAACCAATAAATGATTTTACAATATTGTGTTATAAATCCCTTATAAATGAGAATGTGTTATAAATATCATATAAAAGTTGTGAAATTAATATGTGATAAAATAATATAGAATTAAAGAACGCTGGAATAATATCTGCGGATGCGACAGCGCTAAAAGTTATACATTTGTTTCTTACGTGTTTTGGTGCAGCCAAGAAGATTTTTTATGCAGATTTTATATAAAATGCGAATTACAGTGTCAAATAATGATGCAGAGCACAAAATATATATATAATATTCCCGTGAGAATGTGAAGATTTTTTATGCATATTTTATATAAAATGCCAATTACAGTGTCAAATAATTGCGCAAAACACAAAATATATATATATAATATTCCCGTGAGAATGTGTTAGAAAACTCATATAAAATGAGTGTTATAAATATCATATAAAAGTTGTGAAATTAATATGTGCTAAAATAATGTAGAATTAAAGAACGCTGGAATAATATCTGTGGATGCGGTAGATCTAAAAGTTATACATTTGTTTCTTACGTGTTTTGGTGTAGCCAAGAAGATTTTTTTATGCAGATTTTATATAAAATGCGGGCGAATACAAAAAAGGCTTCTTTATTTCCAAATAACATGCTGCAGATACACTATCATCATGACCTGTGTGACTTGTGGCTGTCAAATAAAATACAATGCTCTGATAACTGCAGTAAACTCATTTCCGCTACCTTAGTAAATATTGCAAGTTGCTCTCTGTGTACGTTCTACACCGGTTTATTGGGTCAACAGAACCTCTGTTAGTATATCTCCCCCACAGAAACTCTGGCTGTCTAGTGACCAGCATGTCCTGTAGAGACACAGCTGTGCTTGTCTGTCAGTTTCACACTTATATTAATGAAATGTCTTTGTAAGCCACGTTGTCCTGTAGAGACACAACTGTGATTATTATATAAACGGCATGGTGTGTTATAAAATACAGTATATAAAAATGAGAATACCTTACACATTACAGTCTGCAGCCAGAAACACTGGTTCTAAAATACACTGCATAGAAATGTGGCCGTAATAGGTAATTAGTTATGCCACACATTTCTCAAAATGACATACACTGTAGAATATATCTGCAATTCACTACACTTGTAACACATATTTCATCGCCCCAACTCCTGACTGCTATACATATAGGACAAATTTACGCCTAAAATAGCACAAATAGTTAATATTGGTGTATTTTCATACACTTATCAAAACTTTGCGTTTCTACATAATTTTCTATTTATATGGCCTAATTAGCAATACTATTCAGTTGCATTCTGAGATATATATATATATTAATGTACACTCTGCACGCCATCATGCCTGAACAAAACAGAAATGTAGATTTTTTGCGAATTTATTAAAAAGAAAACTGAAATATCACACGGTCATAAGTATTCAGACCCTTTGCACAGTATTGAGTGCAGTATTACACTCAGTCATTCCGCCTGTTACTGTATACATTGGTTATGCCACACATTTCTCAAAATGACATACACTGTAGAATATATCTGCAATTCACTACGCTTGTAACACATATTTCATCGCCCCAACTCCTGACTGCTATACATATAGGACAAATTTACGCCTAAAATAGCACAAATAGTTAATATTGGTGTATTTTCATACACTTATCAAAACTTTGGGTTTCTACATAATTTTCTATTTATATGGCCTAAAAACAGTAATACATGTGCAGAAGTAACTTAAAATGTGTTCCCAGAATCAAATTACCAATATCAAACATGGTGTGTTATAAATGCATGAATAAAACTGATAGAAATGCACAAAGAGTGCAGAAGTGTTATTTCTATAAAGATATATTGCCCGGTTTCTTATGTATGTCCAGTTATTTTCAACAAAACAAGGATAGAGTCAAATTATAGACAGCACAGGCAACGTGCATAAAGATAATAACATAAGTCCTAAATGTCTATTTCATGTTAAAATTCGAGCTGTTGTTTTATTGTGAGAAATAAATCTTTTTCTATTTTTACAATATCGTGTCTTTGGTTTTTTTATTCGTATAAAACATACCGCTTCTTACTTGCTTGTGTTGTAACATTGGGTCATATTATATATATATATATATATATCAATTGCCAAATACCGACTCTGATAAAAATCATACCGACTCTGATAAAAATCATGAGATCGCTGAAATTGTCAGCCATATAAACCAGAGATATAAAAAGAATGCTGAATTTTTACTAAACAGGCTGCTGCAGAATAAAAATGTCACAGCATGGAATAATAATGCTGAATTTATTTTCAAAGGATCCGTAATACCAGGGTCTAACTTACTGGATTTGGTACGTAGTACAACGCAGAGCCATGCTCTGAACAGTAGAAATTTACCACCGGGTTGGGATTCATTTATGCAGGCTATGGCCGAACTAAATATGCCGTCTACAGTTGTGGGTAACACCGCTACTAGGAAGCTTTTAGATGAATTAAAAATTACCAACAGTGAGACACGCTCTGTATCTACACCGCTGAAGTTAGCGGCGGTTCCCCGTACAATTCAATCTTTACATTCCCCGTCATTAGGTACCACACGTGGAACTCTGCTACCTAAAAAAGGTCTCTACCGATGCTGCAAACCATGTGGCTCACGATGTAAAGAATGTACTGGCTAAAATGCTGTACTCGCCTTGTAACTCTATATTAATTATTTTGTAAGAAGTGTAATTGTTCATTGTACTATTTTAATGTTTTTACTTTTTATATTCTGTAAGAATTTTTTATAGTGTTGAAATGTCTTTGAGATGCTGTTTTATCGTGAGAAATAAATCTTTTAAATTTTTTTTTTTTTTTTACAATATCGTGTCTTTGGTTTTTATTCGTATAAAACACGCCGCTTCTTACTTGTGTTGTAACATTGGGTCATATTATAACTTGTGTTGTGACATTGGTGCATATCTCTTCTGTGTATATAAGGCAGCCACAAGGATAAAACCTGCTACAATGTGAATAAACACAACTTGCAATGGCCTCAGTAGATAACAAAAAACTTTGCAGATGCCATCTTCAGGACACAAAAAAGAGAAAGCAAATATCAATCCAGGTACAATACAAGTACAAATGTGTTATAAAACAAAGTTCTGCTTCACAAAGATCACCAAACAGCATGAGTTTGTACAAAAATATCTGACCCTCCGATAACACAGCTGTTTTCTGAGAAAGCTAATACAAAAAACAAATAACCTCAGATGTCATCTTCAGGACACAATAACTTTTCTGTTTGTGAGAATAAACATTTATGGGGTACGCAAATACAACAACAATTGCTTGACCTAGGTGCTATAAACCTCTGAGCCACAGTTAACCTAATTTAGGTAATGTTCACCATTTAGTTAGTGTTCACCATTTACAAAAACAAATAGATAGCTTTAAGTTCTCCACTATATGAATACACTGCAAATACCCACAGCAGATTCTCTGTTTGTGAAAAATAAACATTTAGTTAATGTTCACCATAGTGTTCAGTAGAGACACATATAAACAGCTTTAAGTTCTCCACTATATGAATACACTGTGAATAAAACAAAAGCTTACAGAATCAAACTCGGGGATACGTATAAAATCTATTATAAAACAAATGAGAAAGGTGTTATAAACCACGTGTAAAATAAATACACGACTAGGCTATAATTATAAACATGTGTTATTCCACAAAATACGGGAATAATATCAAAACTACAACAAATTAAACTATATTAAACTATATCAAAAGGGGAAATCAAACAAGGAGGGACAGCTGGATACCAGCCGTCAGACAAGGGGAGGGGAGGGGTTAGACACTTTGATACACTTTGATAGGGGCGGGGCACCTGTCAGATTGAGTTTGACGGATCATGGCTATTATACACTACTACTTATGTGCAAGTGGGTTGAGAGCTGGCTCAGGGATAGGAAACAAAGGGTGTTTATTAATGGAGCACACTCGGTCTGGGTAGCGGTAAGCAGTGGGGTACCACAGGGGTCAGTATTGGGCCCTCTTCTTTTTAACATATTTATTAATGACCTTGTAGGGGGCATTCTGAGTAGAATTTCAATATTTGCAGATGACACTAACTCTGCAGGGTAATCAATACAGAGGAGGACAATTTTATATTACAGGATGATTTATGTAAACTAGAAGCTTGGGCTGATAAATGACAAATGAGCTTTAATGGGGATAAATGTAAGGTCATGCACTTGGGTAGAAGAAATAAGATGTATAATTATGTGCTTAATTCTAATACTCTGGGCAAAACAGTCAATGAAAAAGACCTGGGTGTATGGGTGGATGACAAACTCATATTCAGTGGCCAGTGTCAGGCAGCTGCTACAAAGGCAAATAAAATAATGGGATGCATTAAAAGAGGCATAGATGCTCATGAGGAGAACATAATTTTACCTCTATACAAGTCACTAGTTCGACCACACTTAGAATACTGTGCACAGTTCTGGTCTCCGGTGTATAAGAGAGACATAGCTGAACTGGAGCGGGTGCAGAGAAGAGCGACCAAGGTTATTAGAGGACTGGGGGGTCTGCAGTACCAAAATAGGTTATTACACTTGGGGCTATTTAGTTTGGAAAAACGAAGACTAAGGGGTGATCTTATTTTAATGTATAAATATATGAGGGGACAGTACAAAGACCTTTCTGATGATTTTTTTAATCATAGACCTGAAACCGGGACAAGGGGGCATCCTCTGTGTTTGGAGGAAAAAAGGTTTAAGCATAATAACAGATGCGGATTCTTTACTGTAAGAGCAGTGAGACTATAGAACTCTCTGCCGTATGATGTTGTAATGAGTGATTCATTACTTAAATTTAAGAGGGGACTGGATACCTTTCTGGAAAAGTATAATGTTACAGGGTACATACACTAGATTCCTTGATAGGGCGTTGATCCAGTGAACTAGTCTGATTGCCGTATGTGGAGTCGGGAAGGAATTTTTTTCCCCAATGTGGAGCTTACTCTTGCCACATGGTTTTTTTTTGCCTTCCTCTGGATCAACATGTTAGGGCATGTTAGGTTAGGCTATGGGTTGAACTAGATGGACTTATAGTCTTCCTTCAACCTTAATAACTATGTAACTATATGTAACTAACATAGGATTTCTCTGTCCCAGTGCATTACTTTACATTTATCTATATTAAATCTAATGTGTCAATTGTTTGCCCATTCAGTCATTTTATTCAGTTCATTTTGCAATATTGTAATGTTAAGGTCAGATTTTAATATCCTACATAGTTTGGTGTCGTCAACAAAGACTGACACTTTACTCCCAATCCTATCCACAAGGTCATTAATAAAGAGGATAAAAAGAATCGATCCTAGCACAGATCCCTGTGGTTGCCCACTGCTGACTATATTCTATTTAGAGAATGTACCATTTATGACAACTCTTTGTTTCCTGTCATTTAGCCAATTCCTTACCATCTTCATATAGTTTCCTCAGTCCTTGCTTCTGCAGTTTAAGGATAAGTTAGTTATGTGGAACTGTATCAAATGCAATTGCAAAATCCAGATAAATCACATCAGCTGCATTACCAACATCCGGATTTGCACTCACCTCCTCATAGAAACTCAACATCTTAGTTAGAAATGACTTATTCTTCATGAATCCATGCTGGTTGTGAGTTATTATATTATTATCTGCAATATTTTTCGGCAGGTCATCTCTTGTAATGCCTTCAAAAATTTTGCACACTTCTGATGTCAGGTTTACTGGACGGTAGTTGTCAGGATCCACCTTCTAACCTTTTTAAATATTGGTACCACATGAGCCATTCACCGCTCCTGTTACAAGATAGTCTAAGAATATGAGATACAGCGGTCTGTCAAATATAGAGCTCAATTCCCTCAGTAACCGTGGATGGATGAATGCCAATGTTTAAATTGCTCAGACTTAAATGCACTTCTTTTTGTGTTAAACTAGTTATATCAGGGTGTGAATTTTGATTTTTGCCTTGTTGAATGATCCCTGTAAGAGTTCATTGGTGAACACAGATGAAAAGTGCCTGTTTAATAACTCTGCCTTTTCTTTATCCTCTGTGATTATCTTGTTATTGTCATCTTTTAAGAGGCCAATACCATCTGTTTTTTTCTTTTTTGCATTGATGTACAGTATTTATGAAAAATTGGTATTTATTTTAATGTCATTGACAATGTGTTTCTCTGTAAGTAACTTTGCTAGCTTGATTTCTTTTTTACATTTCTTCTTTAGATCTTTATACTCCTGAAATGCTATTTCAGTATTCTCAACTTTCAGGATTTTGAATGCCCTTTGTTTTTCTTTTATTAAACTTTGCACTGTCCTGTTCATCCATAATGATTTCTTTTTATTCCTCAACATTTTTTTACCAGAGGGTATAAGTTTTTTTGCAGGATTCTAGTAGAGTTTCCTTTAAAGGGACTCTGTCACCTGAATTTGGAGGGAACAATCTTTAGCCATAGGGGCAGGGTTTTCGGGTGTTTGATTCACCCTTTTCTTACCCGCTGGCTGCATGCTAGCTGCAATATTGGATTGAAGTTCATTCTTTGTCCTCCGTAGTACATGCATGCACAAGGCAATCTTGGGGAAGTGCAGTCCAGAGAGCTGGCGCAGCACGAGAGGAGTCTTGGAGACGGAGGTGCGAGGTTCGGATTACGGGGGATGTTAGTCTTAGGTCATTTGTAGAACGGAGGGCACGTGTAGGGCGATAGACGGAGATGAGAGAGGAGATATAAGGCGGTGCAGAACTGTGGAGAGCTTTATGGGTGAGAGAGATGAGTTTATACTGGACCCTGTAGTGATTGGGTAGGCAGTGTAATGACTGGCACAAGATGGAGGCATCAGTGAAGCGGCTGGACAGAAATATAACCCTGGCTGCCGCATTCAAGATGGATTGGAGAGGAGAAAGTTTGGAAAGAGGGAGACCGATCAGAAGAGAGTTGCCGTAGTCCAGACGAGAATGAATAAGAGCGACAGTAAGAGTCTTAGCAGTTTCAAAGGTCAGAAAAGGTCGGATTCTGGAGATGCTTTTAAGATGCAGGTGACAGGAGCGAGTGAGTGATCGGATATAGGGAGTAAAGGAAAGTTCGGTGTCAAATTTGACCCCAAGACAGTGGGCATGCTGCTTGGGACTTATGGTTGAACCCTCAAGGGTAATTTCGATGTTGGGTCGATTGAGGTTAGTAGAAGGGAGAAACACAAGTAGTTCAGTTTTGGAGAGATTTAGTTTCAGATAGAGGGAGGACATGATGTTAGAGACAGCAGACAGACAATCCTTGGTATTTTGAATTAGGGTAGGGGTGATGTCGGGGGAAAAAATGTATAATTGGGTGTCATCAGCATAGAGATGATACTGGAACACAAATCTGCTGATTGTTTGTCCAATAGGGGCCGTGTAAAGAGAGAAGAGGAGGGGGCCTAGGACTGAGCCTTGCGGAACTCCGATAGTAAGGGGACGAGGAGAGGAAGAGGAGCCAGCAAAAGATACAGTGAAGGAGAGGTCAGAGAGGTAGGAGGAGAACCAGGAGAGGGCTGTGTCCTTGATGCCTATGGAGCAGAGCATAGTGAGAAGGAGCTGGTGATCCACAGTATCAAATGCGGCAGATAGATCCAGGAGAATCAGAAGAGAGCAATGACCTTTGGATTTAGCTGTTATTAGATCATTAGAGACTTTAGTGAGGGCAGTTTCAGTGGAGTGTAAAGAGTGGAAACCAGATTGTAAGGGGTCAAGAAGAGAGTTATCCGAGAGATAGCAGATTAGACGGGAGTGGACTAAGCGTTCCAGTAGTTTAGAGATGAAGGAAAGGTTAGAGACAGGTCTGTAGTTAGCCGTGCATTTCTGGTCCAGGGATGGCTTTTTAAGTAAAGGGGTAATGATGGCATGTTTAAATGAGGAGGGAAAGATACCTGAAGAAAGAGAGAGGTTAAAACTTTTAGTCAGGTGACTGGTGACCACTGGTGAGAGAGACTGCAGGAGAGGTGAAGGAATGGGGTCACTATTGCAGGTTGTAGGCCGAGCAGAAGTGAGGAGCTTGGAAAATTCTTCATCTGAAACAGGCTCAAAGATGTCTAATGAGCTTGAGGTGCAACAGGGAAGGGGATCCAGGCACTTAGGAGATTGGGCTGAGATATCCTGATGGATGTGGATGATTTTTCTAGGAAATAAGTGGCCAGATCCTCGCCGCTGAGGTTAGTGATGGGGGCCTGTACTTTAGGTTTCAGGAGGGAGTTTAAGGTTTCAAAAAGTTGTTTTGGGTTGTTGGATAGTGAGGTGATGAGGGTGGTGAAGTAGGATTGTTTGGCCAGAGAAAGGGCAGAGTTATAGGTTTTGATCATGAACTTAAAGTGGATGAAGTCTTCTGCTAAGAGAGATTTAGAGAAAAACAGAGAGAAACATGTAACTCACTTGCATTGAGTGCAGACATATTCACTCTCAAACGGCTGTTCAAGGCATTCATACATCTCACAAGACGCACACCTGGTGGTATTTTTCATTGAGTACATATTCAATGGGGATAACAGTGTAGATAAAAGCAGAACAAAAATAAACAATTGAGGCTAGTAAGGAAAACACCAAACTGTGCTCTTGTGTTTAACTATGAAATTGCATTTAACTATGGACTCATCTGCAGCTTTGGACTTAATGACAGCCCTCACTCCGCTCAGCAGCCCTCGATTAGAGTGTCTGAAACTTGTAGTCCTCTCAACAACAGAGCACAGGTTTTCCTGTGCATTTTAGTTATATATATATATATATATATATATATATATATATATATATATATATATATATCTTCATCTTTTACATTTAAAAAATTACAAAAAGGAAAATGAGCTGAACTTTGAGCATCCTTCATGGTTAGTACCCAGTGGCACCCCATTTTGAAAGTATCACAGCTTGTAAACGCTTTTTGTAGCCAGCCAAGAGTCTTTCAATTCTTGTGTCAGGGATTTTCGTCCATACTTCCTTGGAAAATTCTTTCAGTTCGGTGAGATTCCTGGGTCGTTATGCTTGCACTGCTGTTTTGAGGTCTTGTCACAGATTTTAAATGATCAGGGGACTGTCAGGGCCATTGTAAAATCTTTAGCTTGCGCCTTTTAAAATAGTCTACTGTGGATTTTAACAAGTGTTTAGGATCTTTATCAATTTGAAGAAGCCATCCTCTTTTCAACTTCAGCTTTTTAACAAATGGTGTTATGTTTGTATCAAGAATTTGTTGAATTTTCATTGAATCCATTGTTCCCTGAACATGTCAACTTTTTCCCGTGCCATTGGCTGCAATAGAACCCCAAAGCATGATTGATCCAACCCGATAATTAATGGTTTGCAAGTTGTTCTTTTCCTGAAATTCTGTGCCATTTTTTTCCACACACACTTTTAATCATTGTGGCCAAATAATTCTATTTTAACCCCATTGGTCCACAGAACAGATAAAATACATCAGGCTTCTTCAGATATTTATTTGTATATCTCTGTCACTGAATTTTATGGTGAGGATGGAAGCGAGGTTCTCTTCTGATGACTTTTACTTGAAGGCCATATTTCTGCAGATGTCTCTGAATAGTAGAACAATGTGCCACAACTCCAGAGTCTGGTAAATCTTTCTGAAGGTCTTTTGCAGTCAAGCAGGGATTCTGATTTGCCTCTCTAGTGATCCTACAAGCATGTCTCACTGAAATGTTGCTTTGTCTTCTATGCCTCATCTTGACTTCCACTGTTCCTGTTAACTGCCATTTCTTTCATTTTGAACTGCGAAATGGACAGCTTGAAAACGCCTTGCTATCTTTTTATTGCCCTTTTCCTGCTTTTTGGGCCCCCATTGTTTTCATTTTCAGAGTGCTAGCCAGCTGCTTAGGAGAACCTGTGGTTGCTGTTTTTTTGCCAGAAGGTTAGAAGAGGATGGCTTTTTATAAAGCTGGAAAATTTGCATCACCTGTTTTTTTCATAAATATGATAGTGAACAAGACATTTAAGGTCAGAAACCTTGGTCAAACCATTCTGATCACAAATTTCTCCTAGGGTGCCCAAACATTTGTTTAGGTCCATTTTATTTAAAAAAAAAAAAAAAACACAAAATTGAGCTTAACTTAAGTTGGTACACATGCAGAGGTTAAACGCATGTTCACATTGGCCACAATACTTTTTGTATATTTTGAAATGTAAAAGATGAACATATTTATATATATGTTTTTGCCTAAAATATAAAGGAAATGTGTCATCTTTATCATTAGGCCTTTTAGAGATCATTTAATCTTTAACTTGCTGAACTTTCATCTTTAACGTGATTAACTGTTCACAATAACAGTAATTTTGACCAGAGGTGCTGAAGCCTTTACATGTCACTGCATATCCTAATATCCTAGCTCTATTTATTCAGTCAGAATGAGTGACTATACAGATGCAGCACTGCCCAATATATCACTTGAATCTTTGAATTAGTTTATACAGATTAACACTATCAATCCCATTTTCAGCAAGCTTGGGCACTGAAATTTGTACACCACAGATAAATAAACCCAACACCAAAAAAATAAGATCGGCATGTTAGGTGTCGAGTTCCCACCGCTGCACAGGGGGAATCTCGAACCATCAACGCTGCGGTCTCTCATTCTCCTCCAGACGCAGTGGAGCCTGCTCAGCAGAGACGGCGGTCCCAGCGTCTGGCTCAAGCTGATACTGTGCGGCTGGTTACTGCTGACCTTCCAGGCTCAGCAATTGTAACCAGTACTGATCAGCGGCGAGCAGGCGTCCCTGGGACTAAGTCCTGCTTCTCTTCTTCTGAGCATGCCCAAGGGACGACCTCTCATTGGAGGTCGGGGGTCATATGCTTAGGTCCTGCAGCAGGTCCTATTGCACCACTAGGAAGTCCCAGAGAGTTTCCGCTAAAAAAGGTTTGCATGGCCGCAAAGCCATGCGCTAGTATAAACTTACTAATGTGTGTGTGTGGATGCATGCCTGTCAATGGATGAAAGCTCCGAATCATTCCCATCCCTAGAGTTGTTGACTGTTCACAAATGATAGAGTAATCTAGCGCCATTTAGTACTATCCAAGCACAAGAGCAAGATCCTTCCAGCATCTATCCAGCAGCGACCACCAGTGCGGCGCTGTGTGCAATCAGTGCGCTTTCCTGGCCCTTGACAGGATGGTTAGTGACGTATGCCAGTGCGGCGCTGTATGCACTCTCATGTGGTAAATATTAGTTAGTTTTTCACTGGCACCGCAGTTGCAGCGCCGAGCACTAGTGGTCTGGAGGGACTATTCCCCTTGTCCTTGGGGCAGAGTTCTGTGACCTCGCTCTAGTGCTCACTCTGCGGTTCGGTGGCCCTGTAAAGCAACAAGGTTCATCTCCCTTTTCATGCTGGGTGAAGCTAACCTGTGTGTGAACACGCTATACCGCCATATTTTGTCTGCCATTTCTTAGCAGCAGGTTCCATCTCTGCACGGTGGACCCCAGGCTGCGAACGCACCTCTTATCATTCATTATATTATTTGGTGCGTTCCGCCAGCCCTAACACAGAAATACTAAACCTTCTTTGTCAGATATACTAGGAAATATTCACAGGTGTGTGCATTATAGGAGGTGGTACTAGCTACAAGTTATTATGGTGCAGCTCTCATGGCCGTGCTTGATGGCGTTAGCCTACCTTCTGAATCTTCAGCAGAGTGAGAAATGGCGCTGAGTGTTTCACTTTTATATCTGATCTTTACAAATCGAATCAGAGTTTTCAAATTTGTAGGAATTTTCAGGAAATTTGACTCAAAGTCAATCCCTTGTTGATCAATTAGCAGAACTCTATTATTCACATAAAATAAGCAGCAGATCGATGTATAAAGAGACTGTGTCTTATACTATATTCTCCAGGACGTTACTGCTGCTTCTGATCCATTGTTACAGTACCATATAGCCACATCCATCACAACGCTTGTATGCGCTGATGTAGGGTGGCAGTATTAAGTACTTATCTTTGTGACCGCATGTGCAAAGGCAATGCTGTGCACTCAGGCTAAATCATCCTGTCAGAGCAGCTATTTTTAATCTTGGCAGGTAAAGTCAATGTTAGGGCTCACTCACATGAAAAACACGGCTGAGTCATACCCGATGTTCTATCGGATTTCACTCGAACGAATGCTATACTATGGGGCAATGCAAATATGCTATTTAGTGTTCATGCCATTTCAGATGGAGAAAGGAAGTACTCTGTCTTCTCCACACTTGTGATACTATTCTCTCGTAAGAGAAAATCAAGAGCATCAGACATTTAAGTGGAACTATTTTCGCACCAGTGATTCCTAAGGATAATAATAATGATAATAATAATAATTTTATTTATATAGCGCCAACATATTCCGCAGCACTTTACAAATTATAGAGGGGACTTGTACAGACAATAGACATTACAGCATAACAGAAATCACAGTTCAAAATAGATACCAAGAGGAATGAGGGCCCTGCTCACAAGGTTACAAACTATGAAGAAAAGGGGGACACGAGAGGTGGATTATCTGTACATGTGGAGTAGTTTGCCATATACAGAAACTATTAGTGGTGCTTGCAATAGAAAGAATTCATTGTTACCCTCCCTAGGAGAAACTGGTGCTGCTTTAAATTATCTATCCAACTATCTATCAACTATCCCATATACTATATGTTTATCTATATCTATTTATTTTTATTATTATTATTTATCATAACACCATTTATTCCATGGCACTTTACATGTGAAGAGGGGTATACATAATAAAAGATAAGTACAGTAATCTTAAACAGTACAAGTCATCATGACTGTTACAGAAGGAGAGAGGACTCTGCCCACGAGGGTTCACAATCTAAAAGGAATGGGTGAGGATACAGTAGGTAAGGGTAGAGCTGTTCGTGCAGCAGATTGGTAGCTACTGCAGATTGTAGGCTTGTCGGAAGAGGTAGGTTTTCAGGTTCATTTTGAAGTTTTCCATTTTAGGCAATAGCTAGATACAGAGGATGGGTAAAGAGAGGGCTTTTTGAGCATGGGTGTGATTAAGGCATGTTTGAAACATGAGATGAAAACACCAGTTATTAGAGATAGGTTGAAGAGATGGGTTAGGGATGGAATGAAGACTGTGGTTAAGTTTGGGATGAAGTAGGATGGGATTAGGTCAAGTACACAAGTGTTGAAATGTGATCTTGAGAGTAAAGTGGAAAGTCAATCTTCTGTAATGGTGGAGAAGTAGGTTTTAGAGGAGGAGGGGCTCTGCAGATTGCAGGCCAAAGCCTTCTCTGATGTTATCAATCTTCTGCTTGAATAATGAGGCAAAGTCTTCAACTGAGATGAGTGGAAAGAGAGAAGGACCTGGGGGCATGGAGGAGAAAGTTGAAAGTGTTGAATTGTTGTTTAGGATTGTGAGACAGGGAGGATATGAGAAATGAGAGTAGGTTTGCTGTGCTGCTGCGTGTATGGCCTTGAAAGTAGTGAGGGACTGTTTGAATGCAAAAAAGTGCTCATTGGAGTGGGATCTTTTCCATCTCTGCTCAGCAACCCTAGAAGCCCGCCTCAATTCTTTCATCAGGCTAGTGTGCCAGGCTTGTCTGTTGATTTTGTGAGCTTTGGTATGTGTGATAGGGGCAACTGATTCTAGAGCTACTGCTATTTTGGTGATATATAAAGTGGAAGCAGCGTCCACATTACATAACGAACTTATGTCTGAAAGAGGGAGGAGGAATTTAGAAAGTGAGTGTGGATCGAGGTGTTTAAGATTTCTGTGAGGGTGTGCAAGTTTGTGAAGTGGGGACTGTAAACAAAGAGAGAAGAGGGAAGAGAATGTAAGAAGGCTGTGGTCAGAAAAAGGGAGCGGCAAGTTAGAGAAGTTAGAGAGGGAGCAGAGGCTGGTGAAAATAAGGTCCAACGTGTAGCCATTTTTGTGAGTGGCTGCAGAAGACCATTGAGCAAGGCCGAAGGAGGAAGTGAGAGATAGAAGTTTAGTGACAGCTGAGAGGGAACTGTCAATGGGGATGTTGAAGTCACCCATGATGATAGTGAGGATGTCAACTGAGAGGAAATGAAGTAGCCAGGAAGTTAAGTGGTTGAAGAAAGTGGTGGCTGGCCCTGGCGCCGGTAAATGACAGCCAGTTGAAGGTTGGAGGAGGAGTAGATGGCACAGAGTGACCCTTAAAGGAAGGGAGGGTAACAGAGGGTGGCAGTGGGATTTGAATGAAGGAATTTGCCAGGAGAAAATCAACTCCTCCACCATGCTTGCTGCTGGGGCGGGGGTGTGGGAACTGTGGAATCCACCATATGAAAGTGAAGCAGGAGAGGCTATGTCAGAGGGAAATTGGCTGAAAATCTTGGCTTATACTCAAGTATATATGGTAATTTTCTGTCTAGAATCTATTATCTATCTACTATCTATTTAATCGATCTATTAGCTATCTATCTGTTTACCTATCTATGTCTATCTATCATTATGTATCTATCTAATTTCTATTTATCTATCTAGCATCTATTATCTACCTACTAGCTATCTATTATATATATCTATGTATCTATACATCATTTAACTATTTATCATTTAACTATCTATCTATCTATCTATCTAGAAGCATGAAGACGTGTCTATACATAACGGTACCTGTTTACTGTTTTTTATTCTAGCTTATGTAACTTAAAATTAAATGCTGCACTACAAGAAATATGAAGCTCACATTTTTGTCTCCTGTCTTAAAAATGTCTGTATGGATTTTTTTCTTTACTTTTTGCAATTTGAAAAAAAAAATCTATATTTTTGTTTTCATAGACATAGATATTCTTATAGTGTCTGACATGCTTTATTTAACAGACAATTTATCTTTCTTATGTTGAGGGCAGTGACTCACAACAATTGGTATATCATATTGAGTTTCAGAAAAGATATCTCTTGACATGCTTTTTTATTTGATTGCTTCTGTGTTTTCCAGATGAGTTAGTATATTATTGTCAAGATCATGAATCTTCTTACGTTATCAAAAGACATAACCCATGTGCTGTTCATCAAAATATTGAGATTTAATACGGTTTAGATGTGTGTTAGAAGTTAGTTGCAGTACGACGTCTAAAATATGTATTATACAATTTGAATTAATTTTATTAGGCACAGATTTTATTTTATATGGCGTTAAAGCATGTAAAAATCATAGAATAGAGATGAAAGAATTGGTTTAAGACCAACAGAATTTACTTAAAATTTAACAAAAAAAATTCAGATGAAGTCAAATTAACTTTTTTTCACAACTGGGCAGATGTTCAATAGTCATCTACTTCTGTCTGGTGACTGGTCCATTATCTTCAAAAACATTATCAGCAGTTCTGACACCTTGCATTCGCAATGTCATGAAGTCATGTAGGGCCTAGTCCTCTTTAGTGGTGTTGAAGATGTTTTTGAGGAGACTGACACAGTATTCAGACACAAGACAACCGGACAGTAGAAGACTGCAGAATGATTTCATTGATGGCCAATAAAATATGTTTTTCTTTTCTCTTACCTATGTATAGTTGTGTCCAAAAGTTTTGAGATTGACACAAATTTTGATTTTGATAAAGTATGCTGCTTCAGTGTTTTCGATCTTTTGTTGGATGTTTACTGAAGTACAATCATAAACATTTCATAAGTTTTTATACTTTTACTGTCAAATAAATCAAGTATATGTGAAGATTTAATATTTAAAGTGTTGACCCTTATTTTTAAAGATTTCTGCAATTTGTACTGTCAAGCTGGATATTTATCTCTTGGCCAAAACCTGACTAATGGCAGCCCATTCTTGTCTTTTGAGTCCATGTAATTTAACCCAATTTCTGTGTTTTAGTTTGCCTGCCTGCTTATGTATAGGATTGAGCACAGTTTCTCAAAGGGATTGAGACCTGAGGCATTTCCCGGCCTTGGGCCTAAAATTTTAATGTTTTGTTCATTGAGTCACTTGGTTATCACTTTTGCCTTGAGGTGTGGAGTTCAATAATGCTGGAGAAAGTATTGTTCATTTCCAAGTTGCTCTTGGAGGATGTTTAAATAGAATTCACTATCGTAAGCAATGTTCTTAAGCAAAATTGTCGATGAACCCTCTCCTTTGGATTAAAAGCAATCCTATACATGAATGATCTTAGGAAGTTTTAATGTTGGCAGTGCAATGCAGAGAGACACATGGCTAGCATACCAGTACAATGGCTGTGGCATGAGCGGCAAGGTTAGGAGTTAATGTAATGGATCATACAAGTGAAGGGGTGTGTCGACTACACTCACCTTTGGGGAGGAGAGAGAATAACCCAGCAGTGATCGGCTCTCTGGTGCCACCACTTAACCCAGATCAGTCAGGGGACGTCAACGAGGGCAAATAGTCACCAGATAGGCTTCCCTTATAGGTACGAGTTATTGCGAAGCTCCCAGTGAGGAGGGTAAATATCACCAGTCCAGGATGGGGATATATATGTAAACCTCCTGGCCATCACTGTTAGAGTTCCTCAGTAACACAGTATGGTATGCTGCCACCAGTTCCTCATTCGATATAAGCCCTGTCCGACAACAGGCATATATCGAATCAGAAATCAACCTGGGAAGCGTATAATAACTAACTGAGCCTGCGGACGTGGGGATTTGCGAATCGAGATAAAAGAGCATCCCAAGATTAATTTTATATTTATTTATAAAAGGCGCACTAGAATGATACATATATATATATATATATATATATATATACAAGAAAAATATGCACGTATACAGTCAGGAGTGTAGAACAAGGGTATGGTACAGATAGGTTGCAATTACAGTGTGATGTAGCATGTGACCACAGGGTGACGCTGATGGATTACAGGTCTATTTCTTTGTTACGTGAATCCCTGGCCATGTCAGATAATGGGCCTACTGCTAGTAGCAAATCTGAGTCCAAAAGGAGGAGTGTTATGTTTGCTATTGACAGGTGTTATGAAGGCAATCCAGAAACACAGTGTGCTTAGCGATCAGAGCGCACACAGTGATCTGACAAATACCCAAAAATACAAGAACGAGCTCTGAGACGTGGAAACTCTGTAGACTGCACACCTGATCCTATCCTAAACACAACTAAAAGCGGCTGTGGATTGCGCCTAACAACTACCTAGGCAACTCGGCACAGCCTAAGAAACTAGCTAGCCTGAAGATAGAAAAATAGGCCTGACTTGCCCCAGAGAAATTCCCCAAAGGAAAAGGCAGCCCCCCACATATAATGACTGTGAGTAAGATGAAAAGACAAAACGTAGGGATGAAATAGATTCAGCAAAGTGGGGCCCGATATTCTAGGACAGAGCGAGGACAGTAAAGTGAACTTTGCAGTCTACAAAAAACCCTAAAGCAAAACCACGCAAAGGGGGCAAAAAAAAACCACCGTGCCGAACTAACGGCACGGCGGTACACCCTTTGCGTCTCAGAGCTTCCAGCAAAACAAAAGACAAGCTGGACAGAAAAAAAGCAACAAAAAAGCAAAAAGCACTTAGCTATACAGAGCAGCAGGTCACAGGAACAATCAGGAGAAGCTCAGATCCAACACTGAAACATTGACAAGGAGCAAGGATAGCAGCATCAGGCGGAGTTAAGTAATGAAGCAGTTAACGAGCTCACCAGAACACCTGAGGGAGGAAGCTCAGAAGCTGCAGTACCACTTGTGACCACAGGAGTGAATTCAGCCACAGAATTCACAACAGTACCCCCCCCTTGAGGAGGGGTCACCGAACCCTCACCAGAGCCCCCAGGCCGACCAGGATGAGCCGCATGAAAGGCACGAACAAGATCGGAAGCATGAACATCAGAGGCAAAAACCCAGGAATTATCTTCCTGAGCATAACCCTTCCATTTAACCAGATACTGGAGTTTCCGTCTAGAAACACGAGAATCCAAAATCTTCTCCACAATATACTCCAATTCCCCCTCCACCAAAACCGGGGCAGGAGGCTCAACAGATGGAACCATAGGTGCCACGTATCTCCGCAACAACGACCTATGGAATACATTATGTATGGAAAAGGAGTCTGGGAGGGTCAAACGAAAAGACACAGGATTGAGAACCTCAGAAATCCTATACGGACCAATAAAACGAGGTTTAAATTTAGGAGAGGAAACCTTCATAGGAATATGACGAGAAGATAACCAAACCAGATCCCCAACACGAAGTCGGGGACCCACACGGCGTCTGCGATTAGCGAAAAGTTGAGCTTTCTCCTGGGACAAGATCAAATTGTCCACTACCTGAGTCCAGATCTGCTGCAACCTATCCACCACAGAATCCACACCAGGACAGTCCGAAGACTCAACCTGTCCTGAAGAGAAACGAGGATGGAACCCAGAATTGCAAAAAAATGGAGAAACCAAGGTAGCCGAGCTGGCCCGATTATTAAGGGCGAACTCAGCCAACGGCAAAAAGGACACCCAATCATCCTGGTCTGCAGAAACAAAACATCTCAGATATGTTTCCAAGGTCTGATTGGTTCGTTCGGTCTGGCCATTAGTCTGAGGATGGAAAGCCGAGGAAAAGGATAGGTCAATGCCCATCCTACCACAAAAGGCTCGCCAAAACCTTGAAACAAACTGGGAACCTCTGTCAGAAACAATATTCTCAGGAATGCCATGCAACCGAACCACATGCTGAAAGAACAAAGGTACCAAATCAGAGGAGGAAGGCAATTTAGCCAAGGGCACCAGATGGACCATTTTAGAAAAGCGATCACAGACCACCCAAATGACTGACATCTTTTGAGAAACGGGAAGGTCAGAAATGAAATCCATCGAAATATGTGTCCAAGGCCTCTTTGGGACCGGCAAGGGCAAAAGCAACCCACTGGCACGAGAACAGCAGGGCTTAGCCCTAGCACAAATCCCACAGGACTACACAAAAGTACGTACATCCCGTGACAGAGATGGCCACCAGAAGGATCTAGCCACTAACTCTCTGGTACCAAAGATTCCAGGATGACCAGCCAACACCGAACAATGAAGTTCAGAGATAAGTTTATTAGTCCACCTATCAGGGACGAACAGTTTCTCTGCTGGACAACGATCAGGTTTATTCGCCTGAAATTTTTGCAGCACCCGCCGCAAATCAGGGGAGATGGCAGACACAATGACTCCTTCCTTGAGGATACCCGCTGGCTCAGATAAACCCGGAGAGTCGGGCACAAAACTCCTAGACAGAGCATCCGCCTTCACATTTTTAGAGCCCGGAAGGTACGAAATCACAAAGTCGAAGCGGGCAAAAAATAACGACCAACGGGCCTGTCTAGGATTCAAGCGCTTGGCAGACTCGAGATAAGTCAAGTTCTTATGATCAGTCAATACCACCACGCGATGTTTAGCTCCTTCAAGCCAATGACGCCACTCCTCGAATGCCCACTTCATGGCCAGCAACTCTCGATTGCCCACATCATAATTACGCTCAGCGGGCGAAAACTTCCTGGAAAAGAAAGCACATGGTTTTATCACTGAGCAATCAGAACCTCTCTGTGACAAAACCGCCCCTGCTCCAATCTCAGAAGCATCAACCTCGACCTGGAACGGAAGAGAAACATCTGGCTGACACAACACAGGGGCAGAACAAAAACGACGCTTCAACTCCTGAAAAGCTTCCACAGCAGCAGAAGACCAATTAACCAAATCAGCACCCTTCTTGGTCAAATCGGTCAATGGTTTGGCAATGCTAGAAAAATTACAGATGAAGCGACGATAAAAATTAGCAAAGCCCAGGAACTTTTGCAGACTTTTCAGAGATGTCGGCTGAATCCAATCCTGGATGGCTTGGACCTTAACTGGATCCATCTCGATAGTAGAAGGGGTAAAGATGAACCCCAAAAATGAAACTTTCTGCACACCGAAGAGACAATTTGATCCCTTCACAAACAAAGAGTTAGCACGCAGGACCTGAAAAACCATTCTGACCTGCTTGACATGAGACTCCCAATCATCTGAGAAGATCAAAATGTCATCCAAGTAAACAATCAGGAATTTATCCAGATACTCACGGAAGATGTCATGCATAAAAGACTGAAACACAGATGGAGCATTGGCAAGTCCAAACGGCATCACTAGATACTCAAAATGACCCTCGGGCGTATTGAATGCAGTTTTCCATTCATCTCCTTGCCTGATTCTCACCAGATTATACGCACCACGAAGATCTATCTTAGTGAACCAACTAGCCCCCTTAATCCGAGCAAACAAGTCAGATAACAATGGCAAGGGATACTGAAATGTAACAGTGATCTTATTAAGAAGGCGGTAATCAATACACGGTCTCAGCGAACCATCCTTCTTGGCTACAAAGAAGAACCCTGCTCCCAGTGGTGATGACGATGGGCGAATATGTCCCTTCTCCAGGGATTCCTTCACATAACTGCGCATAGCGGCTTGTTCGGGCACGGATAAATTAAATAATCGACCTTTAGGGAATTTACTACCAGGAATCAAATTGATAGCACAATCACAATCCCTATGCGGAGGTAGAGCATCGGACTTGGGCTCTTCAAATACATCCTGATAATCAGACAAGAACTCTGGGACCTCAGAAGGGGTGGATGACGAAATCGACAAAAATGGAACATCACCATGTACCCCCTGACAACCCCAGCTGGATACCGACATGGAATTCCAATCCAATACTGGATTATGGGTTTGTAGCCATGGCAACCCCAACACGACCACATCATGCAGATTATGCAACACCAGAAAGCGAATAACTTCCTGATGTGCAGGAGCCATGCACATGGTCAGCTGGGCCCAGTATTGAGGTTTATTCTTGGCCAAAGGTGTAGCATCAATTCCTCTCAATGGAATAGGACACCGCAAAGGCTCCAAGAAAAACCCACAACGTTTAGCATAATCCAAATCCATCAGATTCAGGGCAGCGCCCGAATCCACAAACGCCATGACAGAAAACAACGACAAAGAGCATATCAAGGTAATGGACAGAAGGAATTTGGACTGTACAGTACCAATGACGGCAGACCTAGCGGACCGCTTAGTGCGCTTAGGACAATCAGAAATAGCATGAGTGGAATCACCACAGTAGAAACACAGACCATTCAGACGTCTGTATTCCTGCCGTTCAACTCTAGTCATAGTCCTATCGCACTGCATAGGCTCAGGTTTAACCTCAGGCAGTACCGCCAAATGGTGCACAGATTTACGCTCGCGCAAGCGTCGACCGATCTGAATGGCCAAAGACAAAGACTCATTCAAACCAGCAGGCATAGGAAATCCCACCATGACATCCTTAAGAGCCTCAGAGAGACCCTTTCTGAACAAAGCTGCCAGCGCATATTCATTCCACTGAGTGAGTACTGACCATTTCCTAAATTTCTGACAATATTCTTCTATATCATCCAGACCCTGGCACAAAGCCAGCAAATTTTTCTCAGCCTGATCCACTGAATTAGGCTCATCGTACAGCAATCCGAGCGCCAGGAAAAACGCATCGACACTACTCAATGCAGGGTCTCCTGGCGCAAGAGAAAATGCCCAGTCTTGAGGGTCGCCGCGCAAAAAAGAAATAATAATCAAAACCTGTTGAATAGGATTACCAGAAGAATGAGGTTTCAAGGCCAGAAATAGCTTACAATTATTTTTGAAACTTAGAAACTTAGTTCTATCTCCAAAAAACAAATCAGGAATAGGAATTCTTGGTTCTAACATAGATTTCTGATCAATAGTATCTTGAATTTTTTGTACATTTATAACGAGATTATCCATTGAAGAGCACAGACCCTGAATATCCATGTCCACACCTGTGTCCAGAATCACCCAAATGTCTAGGGGAAAAAAAAAAAAAAAGTGAACACAGAGCAGAAAAAAAAAAAAAAATGATGTCAGAACTTTTTCTTTCCCTCTATTGAGAATCATTAGTTTGGCTCCTTGTACTGTTATGTTTGCTAATGACAGGTGTTATGAAGGCAATCCAGAAACACAGTGTGCTTAGCGATCAGAGCGCACACAGTGATCTGACAAATACCCAAAAATACAAGAACGAGCTCTGAGACGTGGAAACTCTGTAGACTGCACACCTGATCCTATCCTAAACACAACTAAAAGCGGCTGTGGATTGCGCCTAACAACTACCTAGGCAACTCGGCACAGCCTAAGAAACTAGCTAGCCTGAAGATAGAAAAATAGGCCTGACTTGCCCCAGAGAAATTCCCCAAAGGAAAAGGCAGCCCCCCACATATAATGACTGTGAGTAAGATGAAAAGACAAAACGTAGGGATGAAATAGATTCAGCAAAGTGGGGCCCGATATTCTAGGACAGAGCGAGGACAGTAAAGCGAACTTTGCAGTCTACAAAAAACCCTAAAGCAAAACCACGCAAAGGGGGCAAAAAAAACCCACCGTGCCGAACTAACGGCACGGCGGTACACCCTTTGCGTCTCAGAGCTTCCAGCAAAACAAAAGACAAGCTGGACAGAAAAAAAGCAACAAAAAAGCAAAAAGCACTTAGCTATACAGAGCAGCAGGTCACAGGAACAATCAGGAGAAGCTCAGATCCAACACTGAAACATTGACAAGGAGCAAGGATAGCAGCATCAGGCGGAGTTAAGTAATGAAGCAGTTAACGAGCTCACCAGAACACCTGAGGGAGGAAGCTCAGAAGCTGCAGTACCACTTGTGACCACAGGAGTGAATTCAGCCACAGAATTCACAACAGAGGAGCTGCCTATTATCCCCTAGGCTGCCCCTTCCCATAAGCAATGCCCACTCCTAGGCTTGAGCAACCTCTCTCCTCCAATATCTGAAAGTATGGTTTTCTGTCCAGAACCGTAAATGCCCATCATTTTCTGCCCAAAGCTTTAAATAATACAGTGGCGGCGCTACTGGGTTCCGCTGGATTTTATCTGGGCAGGGAGACCAAATATGGCTACTGCAATAAATTCCTGGTAGCTATGCTTCATAACTCAATAACACAGAGTTCTATAGGTGGCTGCGTGGTATAGACTTAAGGGGGGAAGGAATGCAGATTCCGATTATGTGAGTGGCTAGGTTCAGAGATATTGCATTCTTTTATTATAGGTCATTTTCTAGATTCAATATCTCAGAGCCTTGTGCTGATGAGCCTAGGACCTGTGGCGCCACAATGTCGGCTGCAGCCTGATTCAAACAAAGGAAGCCAGTTTGCTGGTACTGCACAAGAGTTCACACTCCTGTGATAATTGCTGGGGACACAGGGTCTATCCTTTTGGCTTCCCCCTGGGGAGAGCTTCAAAGCCTATTTGTTCCAGCTAATTAAAAAAAGCCTTGGTCTTGGTGAATGCCAAAATTGGGGCTCAATTTGAAACAAGTATTCCCTGGGCCAAACTGCATCTGATAGAGAATTCCATCAGATATCAAAATGATAATAATTAGATACCATTTTCCCATATCTCACAGTTAGGTTGGGCGATATGTAGCAGTTTAGAGCCCGCAACTTTATTTCTAACATCAGAAGCAAAATAGATGACTTAATGGACATGGAGTACAAGACAGACAATGGACAGTCAGGAATGCAGATAGTATGGCCAATATAATAAGTGGCATTACTCATAGGTAAATGAAAGTAGCATTAATCAATACCTGGCTCATTTTAAAATGTTTCTGCAGCGCCCCAGAGATCTGGTCGCTGCAGTATGACACTCTGCCACTAAGGGGAGTGATGGTATGTCTGATGGCACTGAAGGAATTCTCCTGACCAAGGATCACCAGAACACATTACACTTCACACTCCGGCCACTAGGGGGAGAAAAAGGCTTTATTTATTGGGCCACTCCTCACACTGGTAAAACTAGGGGCTGGGGAGGAAGTTAGTCAGAAGCTGACTGGGTTGGATTCAGGCAACATACCGTGGCAGGGGGTGTTGCAGGGAGAAGACACAGGGGGGTCCCTGTCAGGCGTGGGAACCTGGCAGGTGCCCAGCGAACAGAACGTTATGGAGCCGCGCCTGCACCTCCTGCGGTGGCATCCTAACAAAGAGATAAGAAAGGAAGGATATTGTGGAACAGTGTAAACGAGATCAAGCAACAAGGAGTACCAGTAGGAGTCGTGCCGTGAGACCGAGGCAACATCCTACTGAGGCGTGTAGCCGGTGACCGGAACACCGTGGGAGTAACTGACTTCAGGCCTTACTTCGAACTCTGCAGGACAGTTAATTATAGGTTGGCTGTCTACCTTAAATTTCCTAAGCAGACATAGGGGGCAACATTGGGAGAGGGGTGTGTCTAGGGTCCCGGAAGACCTCCAAGCCTTCCCGTCATACGGGTGCGTCCTAGCCAAAACATACCTGGGGGACGAGAAACTAGTAACATCTGGAACCATAGAGAGAGAGAGAGCTGTAGAGAACGAACGAACGAGAACAGCAGTTGTGAGGACTATTCCGAATGCTCAGCAGGGTAGGACTACAACACACAGGCGCTAGTGGAGGGCAACGATTTCCATCTGCGAGGGAAACTCTGGAAGTGCCCATCAGACCGGCCGGTCTCTGATAGCCCTGTTAATCGTGCTCTGGATTGAGGATCCTGAAGTCTTCAGTAAAGAGGTAAAGAGACTGCAACCTTGTGTCCTCGTTATTGCCTGCACCTCACACCATCGCTACCTACACCACTGGGAAGCCCTGAGGACATACTTCACCTGTTGGAAGGTATACCATCCAGCTGCCATTCTATCACCCCAGCGGACCCCATAGCAGCGTCGGTCACCCTGACTGAACACCAAAGGTGGTGTCACGAACCCCTGACAGACTGTACCACTACCTTCATTGGACGCCCCTTAGCAGGGTCGCGGACTGGGTCTAGCCACCGTGACAACTTTAGAACCGAACCAGAGAGGCCCGGTACCGAAACGCGTGGCCCTGTGTCTGGGGGCGATCCATTTCCACTGGTCCTATCTGCTGAGTCAAATTTCCATAAGATCATAGCTAAGTGTATCTGCTTGATAGAGGACACAGGTGAGGTATAACTAAACCTGGCTGTTGAAGCGGTACAACTCTGTTTGCTGATGTACATCATGTCATATGTATTGTAATTGGTGCTGCTGTCTTGGTAATTTATATTTATTTTTTTAATTTTGTTAAAGAAAATTGCACTTATGGAATTAAAAAAAATTGGTTTGATTTTGCAATTTTTGACAATTTTTGCCATTTTGACCTGACATGAACAGTGGCTGAATTACCTGGATAATGTAAACTCTGCAGGAGTTTTCAAATGCTTCCATAATTACAAAACACAGATACTCTTCGTAATCCTCCATCTCCAAAATGTATTACCAACTTTGAACAAAATTTACACTTTTTTTAAAAGAACATTGGCATGGAAATCAAAATTTTTTTATTTGATACATGTAAACAATTTGACTATTTTTGACTATTTTTCTCTTTCTGACATGCCCTGCACAGGGGCCATACATGAAAGGAATTGTTAACTTTGCAAGAGTCGGAAGGGTTCACCTAGTGAGACATACAACTGTTCGCTGTGCAAAAGCTTTAATGATTAAGGAAAATACAGGTTTTGCTGACAGTTTTCCAATTCCATTGCCCTAAACATTTCTTACAAACTTGGGGAAAAAATATAATTCTTTTGGAAGCTGAATTCACTTATGAACAAAAATTTTGGTTTGATAATTTTTGAACAATTGTACCCTTTCTTACAATCCTGTTCAGGGTGCTGCTGGAAAAATTGAAAAAAGATGCAGTCACATTAATATTTAAGTTCACTCAAAATTAGAAAGGAGAGATTGGTTTATCGAAAAATTAATGTATATAATACATTCATTTTTGTTGTTGAAAAAATGTTGAACCTAACCTAGCATGGAATGATTGTTAGTACAATAATGGTGGCTAAAGGTACCGTCACACTAAGCGACTCTGCAGCGATACCGACAACGATCCGAATCACTGCAGCGTTGCTGTTTGGTCGCTGGAGAGCTGTCACACAGACAGCTCTCCAGTGACCAACGATGCCGGTAACCAGGGTAAACATCGGGTTACTAAGCGCCGGGCCGCGCTTAGTAACCCGATGTTTACCCTGGTTACCATCGTTAAAGTAAAAAAAACAACCACTACATACTTACCTACCGCTGTCTGTCCTCGGCGCTCTGCTTCTCTGCTCTGGCTGTGAGCGCTGGGCAGCCGGAAAGCAGAGTGGTGACGTCACCGCTGTGCTTTCCGGCCGCTGTGCTCACAGCCAGAGCAGAGAAGCAGAGCGCCGAGGACAGACAGCGGTAGGTAAGTATGTAGTGGTTGTTTTTTTTTACTTTAACGATGGTAACCAGGGTAAACATCGGGTTACTAAGCGCGGCCCTGCGCTTAGTAACCCGATGTTTACCCTGGTTACCAGCGAAGACATCGCTGAATCGGTGTCACACACGCCGATTCAGCGATGTCAGCGGGAGATCCAGCGACGAAACAAAGTTCTGGACTTTCTTCCCCGACCAGCGATATCACAGCAGGGGCCTGATCGCTGCTGCCTGTCACACTGGACGATATCGCTAGCCAGGACGCTGCAACGTCACGGATCGCTAGCGATATCGTCCAGTGTGACGGGGCCTTAAGAATTTTCCATTGAACCCGAGTGCATGCAATTCTTTCACAAAAGACAAAACAATTCATATTGTCTGGCATCAACTGTAGTGAACTTGGACATATGGGAGTAAAACTTTCATGTAATTTGATGATTGAATACATGTTTCTAAAGGTACCGTCACACTAGACGATATCGCTAGCGATCCGTGACGTTGCAGCGTCCTCGCTAGCGATATCGTCCAGTGTGACAGGCAGCAGCGATCAGGCCCCTGCTGTGCTGTCGCTGGTCGGGGAAGAAAGTCCAGAACTTTGTTTCGTCGCTGGACTCCCCGCAGACATCGCTGAATCGGCGTGTGTGAAACCGATCCAGCGATGTCTTCACTGGTAACCAGGGTAAACATCGGGTAACTAAGCGCAGGGCCGCGCTTAGTAACCCGATGTTTACCCTGGTTACCATCCTAAAAGTAAAAAAAACAAACACTACATACTTACCTACAGCCGTCTGTCCTCCAGCGCTGTGCTCTGCACTCCTCCTGTACTGGCTGTGAGCGTCGGTCAGCCGGAAAGCAGAGCGGTGACGTCACCGCTCTGCTTTCCGGCCGCTGTGCTCACACAGACAGTACAGGAGGAGAGCAGAGCACAGCGCTGGAGGACAGACGGCTGTAGGTAAGTATGTAGTGTTTGTTTTTTTTAACTTTTAGGATGGTAACCAGGGTAAACATCGGGTTACTAAGCGTGGCCCTGCGCTTAGTTACCCGATGTTTACCCTGGTTACCGGCATCGTTGGTCGCTGGAGAGCGGTCTGTGTGACAGCTCTCCAACGACCAAACAGCGACGCTGCAGCGATCCGGATCGTTGTCGGTATCGCTGCAGCGTCGCTAAGTGTGACGGTACCTTTAGGCACACAAAAGAAGAAATAACAATGCAGTGGAGATAGAGGAGGAAGTGAATGGAAAGCAGTAAGTGAGAATGATGATGGTAATGACAGCATAAAGTCACTACTTTCCAGGCGTAATAGTACCAGAAAGATACTTGCTCATCTTACTGGTCAGTTTGCTTTCTCTATAAAAGCAGTTGATGCCATTTAATATGTTGACAAAGTGGTATGTTTCATATTCATTGTGTGCAAGGATGCACATGACTTAGTTTCCAAAACGACAGCCTGCACAAGGCAACAAACTGGAATGAAATTCCTACACGTGAAGCCTTCACACTTAGTATACCATGGCACTGGAGGCTTGCAAGTGAAAACACATGAACTTTATTAAGAGCAGTAAAGAGTCTGTAAATATATTGATTTTTGCTATTTTTGTAGGCCCTGATAAAGGACGTTCTGACCGAAATGTTGGCCTGTTTTCATGCACAGACTCTGCTACACTAAATAAAGTTTGTGTGTTTTCACTTGCAAGCCTAAAGTGCCATGGCATTATTTGATATTCTATCTATCAATGTTAACCCCTTTACCCCCAAGGGTGGTTTGCATGTTAATGACCGGGCCAATTTTTACAATTCTGACCACTGTCCCTTTATGAGGTTATAACTCTGGAATGCTTCAACAGATCCCGATGATTCTGACAAAGTTTTCTCGTGACATATTGTACTTTATGATAGTGGTAAAATTTATTTCATATTACCTGCATTTATTTGTGACAAAAAACGGAAATTTGGTCGAAAATTTAGAAAATTTAGCAATTTTCCAAATTTAAATTTTTATGCAATTAAATCACAGAGATATGTCACACAAAATACTTAATAAGTGATATGTCCCACATGTCTATTTTACATCAGCACAATTTTGGAACGAAAATTTTTTTTTTGTTAGGGAGTTATAAGGGTTAAAAGTTGACCAGCAATTTCTCATTTTTACAACACCATTTTTTTTAGGGACCACATGTCATTTGAAGTCATTTTGAGGGGTCTATATGATAGAAAATAACCAAGTGTGACACCATTCTAAAAACTACACCCCTCAAGGTGCTCAAAACCACATTCAAGAAGTTTATTAACCCTTCAGGTGAACATTTAACTTTTTTTCACAAAAAATTTAATTCAGCTCCAATTTGTTTTATTTTACCAAGGGTAACAGGAGAAAATGTACCCCAAAAGTTGTTGTACAATTTGTCCTGAGTACGCTGATACCCCATATGTGGGGGTATACCACTGTTTGGGCACATGGCGGAGCTCGGAAGCGAAGGAGCGCCATTTGACTTTTCAATGCAAAATTAACTGAAATTGAGATGGGATGCCATGTTGCGTTTGGAGAGCCCCTGATGTACCTAAACATTGAAACACCCCACAAGTGACACCATTTTGGAAAGTAGACCCCCTAAAGACCTTATCTAGATGTGTGGAGAGCACTTTGACCCATTAAGTAATTCACAGAAGTTTATAATGCAGAGCCATAAAAAAAAATCATATTTTTTCACAAAAATGAACTTTTCGCCCCAATTTTTTATTTTCCCAAGGGTAAGAGAAGAAATTGTACTTCAAAAGTTGTTGTAGAAATTGTCTTGAGTACGCTGATACCCCATACGTAGGGGTAAACCACTGTTTGGGTGCAAGGGAGAGCTTGGAAGGGAAGGAGTGCCGTTTGACTTTTCAATGCAAAATTGACTGGAATTGAGATGGGATGCCATGTAGCGTTTGGAGAGCCATTGATGTGCCAAAACATTGAAACCCCCAACAAATGACACCATTTTGGAAAGTAGACCCCATAGGGAACTTATCTAGATGTGTGGAGAGCACTTTGACCCACCAAGTGCTTCACAGAAGTTTATAATGCAGAGTCGTAAAACTAAAAAATCATATTTTTTCACAAAAATGATTTTTTCGCCCCCAATTTTTTATTTTCCCAAGGGTAAGAGAAGAAATTGGACCACAAAAGTTGTTGTACAATTTGTCTTGAGTACGCTGATACCCCATATGTGGGGGAAACCACTGTTATGGGCGCTTGGCAGAGCTCGGAAGGGAAGATGCGCCATTTGACTTTTCAATGCCAAATTGACTGGAATTGAGATGGGATGCCATGTTGCGTTTGGAGAGCCAATGATGTTCCTAAACATTGAAACCCCCCACAAGTGACAACATTTTGGAAAGTAGACCCACTAAGGAACTCATCTAGATGTGTTGTGAAATCTTTGAATCCCCAAGTGTTTCACTACAGTTTTTAACGCAGAGCCGTAAAAATAAAAATTCTTTTTTATTCCCACAAAAATTATTTTTTAGCCCCCAGTTTTGTATTTTGCCAAGGGTAACAGGAGAAATTGGACTCCAAGAGTTGTTGTCTAATTTGTCTTGAGTACGCTGATACCCCATATGTGGGGGAACCACCGTTTGGGCGCATGGGACAGCTCGGAAGGGAAGGAGTGCCATTTCGAATGCAGACTTAGATGGAATGGTCTGCAGGCGTCACATTGCATTTGCAGAGCGCCTAATGTACCTAAACAGTAGAAACCCCCCACAAGTGATGACATATTGAAAACTAGACCCCCCAAGGAACTTATCTAGATGTGTTGTGAGAACTTTGAACCCCCAAGTGTTTCACTAAAGTTTATAATGCAGAGCGGTGAAAATTAAAAATCCTTTTTTTTCCACAAAAAATATTTTTTAGCCCCCAGATTTGTATTTTTCCAAGAGTAACAGTTGAATTTGAACCCCCACAAATGACCCCTTATTGGAAACTATATCCTCCAAGGAACTTATCTAGATGTGTTGTGAGAACTTAGAACCTTCGAGTATTTCACTACAGTTCATAATGCAGAGCCATGAAAATAAAAAATCCTTTTTTTCCACAAAAATTATATTTTAGCCCCGAGTTTTGTATTTTTCCAAGGGTAACAGTTGAAATTGAACCCCAAAAGTTGTTGTCTAATTTGTCCTGAGTACGCTGATACCCAATATGTGTGAGGGAACCACCCTTTGGGTGCATGGCAGAGCTCGGAAGGGAAGGAGCGCCATTTGGAATACAGACTTAGTTGGATTAGTCTGCAGGTGTCACGTTGCATTTGCAGAGCTGCTGATGTAACTAAACAGTAGAAACCCCCCACAAGTGACCCCATATTGGAAACTAGACCCCCAAGGAACATATCTAGATGTGTTGTGAGAACTTTGAACCCCCAAGTGTTTCAGTACAGTTTATAACGCAGAGCCGTAAAAATAAAAAATCTTTTTTTAGCCCCCAGTTTTGTATTTTTCCAAGGGTAACCGGATAAATTGGACCCCAAATGTTGTTGTCAAATGTGTCCTGAGTATGCTGATACCCCATATGTTGGGGTAAACCCCTGTTTAGGTGCACGGAAGAGCTTGGAAGGGAAGGAGCACCGTTTTGCTTTTTCAATGCAGAATTGGCTGGAATTGAGATCGGACGCCATGTCGCGTTTGGAGAGCCCCTGATGTGCCTAAACAGTGGAAACCCCCCAATTATAACTGAAACCCTAACCAAACACACCCCTGACCCAAATCTCAATGGTAACCCTAACCACACCCCTAATTCTGACACACTCCTAACCCTAATGCCAACTCTAATCCCCACCCTAACTTTAGCCCCAACCCTAACCCTAACTTTAGCCCTAACCCTAGCTCTAACCCTAGCTCTAACCCTAACCCTAACCCCAGCCCTAGCTCTAACCCTAACCCTAGCCCTAATCCTAGCCCTAACCCTAATGGGAAAATGAAAATAAATACATTTTTTTAATTTTTCCCTAACTAAGGGAGTGATGAAGGGGGTTTGATTGACTTATATAGCTGTTTTCTAGCGGATTTTTATGATTGGCAGCCGTCACACACTAAAAGACGCTTTTAATTGCAAAAAAATATTTTTTGCATTACCACATTTTGAGAGCTATAATTTTTCCATATTTTGGTCCACAGTCATGTGAGGTCTTGTTTTTTGCGAGACGCGTTGATGTTTTTATTGGTAACATTTTAAGGCATGTGACATTTTTTAATTGCTTTTTATTTCGATTTTTGTGAGGCAGAATGAGCAAATACCAGATATTCATTAATTTCTTTTGGGGGGGGGGGTGGTTATGACGTTCCGTGTTTGGTAAAATGGATTAAGCAGTTTTATTCTTCGGGTCAGTATGATTACAGCAAGACCTCATTTATATCATTTTTTTATGTTTTGGCGCTTTTGTACGATAAAAACCATTTTATTAAAAAAATAATTATTTTTGCATCGCTTTATTCTGAGGACTATAACTTTTTTATGTTTTTGCTGATGATGCTGTATTGCAGCTTGTTTTTTGCGGGACAAGATGACGTTTACAGTGGTACAATGGTTATTTATATCCGTCTTTTTGATCGCGTGTTATTCCACTTTATTTTCGGCGGTATGATAATAAAGCGTTGTTTTTTGCCTCGCTTTTTTTTTTTTATTGAAGGGGTTAACTAATGGGACAGTTTTATAGGTCGGGTCATTACGGATGCGGCGATACTAAATATGTGTACTTTTATTGTTTTGTTTTTTTTATTTAGATAAAGGAATGTATTTATTGGAACAATATTTTATTATTATTATTATTTATTTAGGAATTATTATTTTTTTACACATGTAATTTTTTTTTTACTTTTTTACTTTGCCCCAGGGGGAACATCAAAAGTAAAGTGACAGATCGCTGTTCTGACACTTTGCTGTGCACTGTGTCAGATCAGTGATCTGACGTGCACAGCTCCAGGCTTACAGGTGCCAGCTCTGAGCAGGCGCTTGTAAGCTACCTCCCTGCAGGACCCGGATGCAGCCCTGCGGCCATCTTGGATCCGGGCCTGCTGCAGTGAGGAAGGTAGGACACCCTCAGAGCAACGCAATCACATCGCGTTGCTCCGAGGGTCTCAGGGAAGCTCGCAGGGAGCCCCCTCCCTTCACGATGCTTCCCTATACCGCCGGAACACTGCGATCATGTTTGCTTGCAGTGTGCTGGGGGTTAATGTTCCGGGGGGCGGTCTGTGACCACTCCTGGCACATAGCGCCAGATGTCAGCTGCGATAGTCAGCTGACACCCAGCCACGATCAGCCGCGCTCCCCTTGTGAGCATCGCTGATCGCGCTGGACGTACTATTCCATCCTTGGGAAGTTGGGCCAACCCCACATGGATGGAATAGTACGTCCAATGGTAGAAAGGGGTTAAAATTAATCTACCATTAAAATTATAGACTGTTCATGTCTTTGTCAGTTGGCAAACTTTCAAAATCAGCAAGGGTTCAAATACTTATTTCCCCACTGTATATACTGTTTTCTACCATGTAGCAAGGATCATTTAATTAAACCTTTGAGTGTCCACCATAGTATTTCTACTGCACGTACAGTATGTCACAAAAAAGTGAGTACACCCCACACATTTTTGTAAATATTTTGTTATATCTTTTCATGGGACACCACTGAAGATATAACACTTGTTACAATGTAAAGTTGTCAGTGTACAGCTTCTCAACAAAAGCGAGTACACCCCTAATTGAAAATAGAATAGCTGTGCCCAATTAGCCATTTTCCCTCCCGGTGTCATGTGACTCACTAGTCTTATAAGGTCTCAGGTATTAATAGGAAGCAGGAGTGTAAAATTTTATGTCATTGTTCGTACACACTCTAATACTGGTCACTAGAAGTTCAGCATGGCATCTCATGGCAAAGAACTATCTTAGGATTGGAAAAAATAGAATTGTTGCTCTACATAAAGATGGCTTTGGCTATAAAAAGATTGCCAACACCCCAAAACTGACCTGCACTGCAGTGGCCAAGACCATGGAGCGGTTTTACAAGACAGGTTTCACTCCGAACTGGCTTTGCCATGGTCGACCAAAGAAGTTGAATGCACATAATCAGCATCATATCCAGAGGTTGACTTTTCAAAATAGACATATGAGTGCTGCCAGCATTGCTGAAAAGGTTAAAGGTGTAAGGGTCAACATGTCAATGTTCAGTCCATATGCCATGCTGCATCAAATTGATTAGCATGGGTGTTGTCCCAGAAGGAAGCCTCTTCTAAAGATTATGCACAAGAAAGCACACAAACACTTTGCTGAAAAAAAGCAGACTAAGGACATGAATTACTGCAACCATGTTCTGTGGTCTTATGAGCTCAAGATAAACGTATTTGGATCAGATAGTGTTAAGTGTGTGTTGCGGCAACAAGGTTAGGAGTATAAAGACAAGTGTGTCTTGCCTACAGTTCAGCAAGGTGATGGGAATGTCATGGTTTGGGGCTGCATGAGTCATCTACAGATCCACATAGCAGTGCATCATTCACAGATCCACAAAACTGTGCGTCATCCACCAATCCTCTATAACAGTGTGTCATCCACAGATCCCCATAACAGTGCGTCATCCACTAATCCTCCATAACAGTGTGTCATCCATAGATCCCCTATTACAGTACTTCATCCATAGATCTCCACAACAAAGTCATCCACAGATCCTCCATAATAGTGTGTCATACACTGATCCTCCATAATAGTGTATCATCCACAGATCTCCCCAACAATGCATTATCCATGGATTTCCAAAACAGAGTGTCATCCACAAATCTTCAGTAATAGTGTATTATCCTCAGATCCTCCATAACAGGGTGTCATCCACAGATCCCCCATAACAGTGTGTCATCCACAGATCCTCAAAAATAGTGTATTATCCTCAGATCCTCTATAACAGGGTGTCATCCATAGATTGAAAAAGGTGGAGGGCACTGCATATTATTTAAAAACATGAGGGCTCACCATGGGCTTGTAATTAAACATAGCAACCAAGAGATGAATAAAGATCATGCCCACATATGGGGGAACACCTCAACAAATGTGGAATATATAGTTTGTAATTTTATTATTTAGTCAGTATCAAAAAATACATACATATGCAAGAAAAGAAAACACACAAAGATGTAAAACACTTAAATTGCAACATGCAACACAGACCTATACTTGAGTCATGCCCTGATATAGGAGCAATGACAACCCACATCTGGATTCCCCAAAGCAATGAAATGCAATGCAATACAATGTAATATGGCTCCTACAATAAGGTTGATATATAACCGAGCCAGAGCAAACAGGATCTATATGTATACATATATAACCATAGCAATATCACAGTACTATATACGCCCAAGAGGGACAAATGATTGTCCTGGCACAAAATACGTGCCAATTCCAAAACAACAATGAAAAAGCCTTAAAAATTGGCATAGGTGCAGAAAAGTTCTTTGGTTTTACCCCAGGATGAGAGGCAAGTCTTTCACGATCTTGTACAGTTGCTTGAGGAGAACAAAGTTCCTAGGAACAAGGATGGGAACAGGCTATGGCATCTGCCCTCACAAGTTATGCCATCGTTCTTGATCTCCCCTACAATCCAGATCTTCTATGAGATGGTAAGTCAGGACGATGCCAGAAACAAGTAAAAAAATCAACCTGGAGAGTACTTGGGATTTAGAGAAAGACGAATATTGAATACACTGAGAGAAAATCCATCCTTATAATAAAAGAGGCAGACAAGGGTGGAAACATCATACTGTGGCCTGCAGACATGTATTTAAAAGAAGCTTGGCGTCAGCTGAGTAATTCTGACTGTTACCAAGCTTTGCCCTCCGACCCTACAGATATTTTTAAGAAGAAATTGGACCACCTTCTTATCTTGGCCAAACACAATCACATTTTGGACAATAAGGAATTCAAATTTCTGACCACAGCCTCTCCGATTGTCCCCACTTTTTACTTTCTTCCAAAGATTCACAAATCAATTCAGGATCCACCGGGTAGGCCAATTGTGGCTGGCATTGGCAGTCTGTATGAGAGGCCCTGTATATATTTAGATAATTTTTTACAACCTTTTGTTATTCATCTGGGTTCATATGTCCAGGATTCCTCTCATCTAATTCAACAACTGCAAAACCTGACTGTCCCAGAAGATACAATACTTGTCACGATGGATGTTACATTGTTATACACCTACATTGGTCATGCACTGGGCGTCTCATTTTTTCTGAACCGACAAATTACAGGTGACCGTAGGCATCAGCCCTTTATTTTGGACTTATTATCTTTGTCCAACAGCAATTTTGTATTTGACAGGGTGTTTTACAAACAGGTTTCTGGTACAGCTATGGGTGCCCGCTGTGCACCCTTTTATGCCAACCCCTTTATGGGTTGGTGGGAGGAAACAAGGGTGCACCCTCTGCATGCCTTCAAAACCAATGTTTTCCGTTGGTTTCATTATATCGAAGATCTATTGGTTTTGTGGACAGGATCTGAAACTGACTGTAAGAGTTTCATTACCACGTTAACCCATTACTTGCCAAATTAGCAATTTTCTTTTTTTTATGACAGATTTTTAATGATTTGGGTCCTAATGAATCAGAAACATAATTTGCAACATTTTTACAAGTATGGATTTTTCAGAAAAGGGCGTCCCAGTATTCAATTAAAAATGACAATGACATGATTTCCTATTTTGAAAACATTCATTTTACAAACACAACACAAAAAATTGGACTTAATTATAAAAATGATAAAATCTTAGTTGCTAGAAGCTAAAGATTAGGCATCCCAAAAAAAGGTCATTAGTAGATAATCGGTTAAATAATAACAAACTTAACATTTCTCTGACAGATTCCCTTTCCATAACATCGGTGGATTTCTTGGATCTTAAGGTTGGCTGCCAAATCCAAACCAAGATGCATGTTGCAATTTTAGTGTTTTTAACTCTTTGTGTGTTTTTTGTCTTGCATATGTATGTATTTTTTGATACTGATTAATAAAATTATAAAATATATATTCCACATTTGTTGAGGTGTTCCTGCATATGTGGGCATGATCTTTTTTCTTCTCTTAGTTGCTAGGGTGTCTGTTATGAAAGGCAATTCAGTACCACAATGGACATAGCGGTCAGAGCACATACAGTGATCTGACAATAACCCAAAATCATAGAACGAGCTCTGAGACGTGGGAACTCTGCAGACCGCAATCCCTAATCCTCTCCAAACAACACTAGAGGCAGCCGTGGATTGCACCTAACTCTGCCTATGCAACTCGGCACAGCATGAGAAACTAACTAGCCTGAAGATAGAAAATAAGCCTACCTTGCCTCAGAGAAATACCCCAAAGGAAAAGGCAGCCCCCCACATATAATGACTGTGAGTTAAGATGAAAAGACAAACGTAGAGATGAAATAGATTCAGCAAAGTGAGGCCCGACTTTCTTAACAGAGCGAGGATAGAAAAGATAACTTTGCGGTCTACACAAAACCCTAAAGAAAACCATGCAAAGGGGCAAAAAGACCCTCCGTACCGAACTAACGGCACGGAGGTACACCCTTTGCGTCCCAGAGCTTCCAGCAACAAATAGACAAGCTGGACAGAAAAAATAGCAAACAAATAGCAAAGAAGAACTTAGCTATGCAGAGCAGCAGGCCACAGGTATGATCCAGGGAAAAGCAAGTCCAACACTGGAACATTGACAGGAAGCCAGGATCAAAGCATTAGGTGGAGTTAAGTAGAGAAGCACCTAACGACCTCACCAGATCACCTGAGGGAGGAAACTCAGAAGCCGCAGTACCACTTCCCTCCACCAACAGAAGCTCACAGAGAGAATCAGCCGAAGTACCACTTGTGACCACAGGAGGGAGCTCTGCCACAGAATTCACAACAGTACCCCCCCTTGAGGAGGGGTCACCGAACCCTCACCAGAGCCCCCAGGCCGACCAGGATGAGCCACATGAAAGGCACGAACAAGATCGGGAGCATGGACATCAGAGGCAAAAACCCAGGAATTATCTTCCTGAGCATAACCCTTCCATTTAACCAGATACTGGAGTTTTCGTCTAGAAACACGAGAATCCAAAATCTTCTCCACAATATACTCCAATTACCCCTCCACCAAAACCGGGGCAGGAGGATCAACAGATGGAACCATAGGTGCCACGTATCTCCGCAACAATGACCTATGGAATACGTTATGTATGGAAAAAGAATCTGGAAGGGTCAGACGAAAAGACACAGGATTAAGAACCTCAGAAATCCTATACGGACCAACGAAACAAGGTTTAAACTTAGGAGAGGAAACCTTCATAGGAACATGACGAGAAGACAACCAAACCAGATCCCCAACACGAAGTCGGGGACCCACACGGCGTCTGCGATTAGCGAAACGTTGAGCCTTCTCCTGGGACAAGGTCAAATTGTCCACTACATGAGTCCAAATCTGCTGCAACCTGTCCACCACAGTATCCACACCAGGACAGTCCGAAGACTCAACCTGTCCTGAAGAGAAACGAGGATGGAACCCAGAATTGCAGAAAAATGGCGAAACCAAGGTAGCCGAGCTGGCCCGATTATTAAGGGCGAACTCAGCCAAAGGCAAAAAGGACACCCAGTCATCCTGATCGGCAGAAACAAAGCATCTCAGATATGTTTCCAAGGTCTGATTGGTTTGTTCGGTCTGGCCATTAGTCTGAGGATGGAAAGCCGAGGAAAAAGACAAGTCAATGCCCATCCTACCACAAAAGGCTCGCCAAAACCTTGAAACAAACTGGGAACCTCTGTCAGAAACGATATTCTCTGGAATGCCATGTAAACGAACCACATCCTGGAAGAACAATGGCACCAAATCAGAGGAGGAAGGCAATTTAGACAAGGGTACCAGATGGACCATCTTAGAAAAGCGATCACAGACCACCCAAATGACTGACATCTTTTGAGAAACGGGAAGATCAGAAATAAAATCCATAGAGATATGTGTCCAAGGCCTCTTCGGGACCGGCAAGGGCAAAAGCAACCCACTGGCATGAGAACAGCAGGGCTTAGCCCGAGCACAAATCCCACAGGACTGCACAAAAACACGCACATCCCGCGACAGAGACGGCCACCAAAAGGATCTAGCCACTAACTCTCTGGTACCAAAGATTCCAGGATGACCAGCCAACACCGAACAATGAACCTCAGAGATAACTTTATTGGTCCACCTATCAGGGACAAACAGTCTCTCCGCTGGACAACGATCAGGTTTATTAGCCTGAAATTTTTGCAGCACCCGCCGCAAATCAGGGGAGATGGCAGACACAATTACTCCTTCCTTGAGGATACCCGCCGGCTCAGACAAACCCGGAGAGTCGGGCACAAAACTCCTAGACAGAGCATCCGCCTTCACATTTTTAGAGCCCGGAAGGTACGAAATCACAAAGTCAAAACGGGCAAAAAACAGCGACCAACGAGCCTGTCTAGGATTCAACCGCTTAGCAGACTCAAGATAAGTCAAGTTCTTATGATCAGTCAATACCACCACGCGATGCTCAGCTCCTTCAAGCCAATGACGCCACTCCCCGAATGCCCACTTCATGGCCAGCAACTCTCGGTTGCCCACATCATAATTTCGCTCAGCAGACGAAAACTTCCTGGAAAAAAAAGCGCATGGTTTCATCACTGAGCAATCAGAAGCTCTCTGCGACAAAACAGCCCCTGCTCCAATCTCAGAAGCATCAACCTCGACCTGGAACGGAAGAGAAACATCTGGTTGACACAACACAGGGGCAGAAGAAAAACGACGCTTCAACTCTTGAAAAGCTTCCACAGCAGCAGAAGACCAATTGACCAAATCAGCACCCTTCTTGGTCAAATCGGTCAATGGTTTGGCAATACTAGAAAAATTGCAGATGAAGCGACGATAAAAATTAGCAAAGCCCAGGAACTTTTGCAGACTTTTCAGAGATGTCGGCTGAGTCCAATCATGGATGGCTTGGACCTTAACAGGATCCATCTTGATAGTAGAAGGGGAAAAGATGAACCCCAAAAATGAAACCTTCTGCACACCAAAGAGACACTTTGATCCCTTCACAAACAAAGAATTAGCACGCAGGACCTGAAAAACTGTTCTGACCTGCTTCACATGAGACTCCCAATCATCCGAGAAGATCAAAATGTCATCCAAGTACACAATCAAGAATTTATCCAGGTACTCTCGGAAGATGTCATGCATAAAGGACTGAAACACTGATGGAGCATTGGCAAGTCCGAATGGCATCACTAGATACTCAAAATGACCCTCGGGCGTATTAAATGCAGTTTTCCATTCATCTCCTCGCCTGATTCGCACCAGATTATACGCACCACGAAGATCTATCTTGGTGAACCAACTAGCCCCCTTAATCCAAGCAAACAAATCAGATAACAATGGCAAGGGGTACTGAAATTTAACCGTGATCTTATTTAGAAGGCGGTAATCTATACAAGGTCTCAGCGAACCATGCTTCTTGGCCACAAAAAAGAACCCTGCTCCTAATGGTGACGATGACGGGCGAATATGCCCCTTCTCCAGGGATTCCTTCACATAACTGCGCATAGCGGCGTGCTCAGGCACGGATAAATTAAACAGTCGACCTTTTGGGAATTTACTACCAGGAATCAAATTGATAGCACAATCACAATCCCTATGCGGAGGTAGGGCATCGGACTTGGGCTCATCAAATACATCCCGGTAATCAGACAAGAACTCTGGAACCTCAGAAGGGGTGGATGACTAAATTGACAGAAATGTAACATCACCATGTACCCCCTGACAACCCCAGCTGGACACCGACATGGATTTCCAATCTAATACTGGATTATGGGCTTGTAGCCATGGCAACCCCAACACGACCACATCATGCAGATTATGCAACACCAGAAAGCGAATAACCTCCTGATGTGCAGGAGCCATGCACATGGTCAGCTGGGTCCAGTATTGAGGCTTATTCTTGGCCAAAGGCGTGGCATCAATTCATAGTAACATAGTAACATAGTTAGTAAGGCTGAAAAAAGACATTTGTCCATCCAGTTCAGCCTATACTCCATCATAATAAATCCCCAGATCCACGTCCCTCTACAGAACCCAACAATTGTATGATACAATATTGTTCTGCTCCAGGAAGACATCCAGGCCTCTCTTGAACCCCTCGACTGAGTTCGCCATCACCACCTCCTCAGGCAAGCAATTCCAGATTCTCACTGCCCTAACAGTAAAGAATCCTCTTCTATGTTGGTGGAAAAACCTTCTCTCCTCCAGACGCAAAGAATGCCCCCTTGTGCCCGTCACCTTCCTTGGTATAAACAGATCCTCAGCGAGATATTTGTATTGTCCCCTTATATACTTATACATGGTTATTAGATCGCCCCTCAGTCGTCTTTTTTCTAGACTAAATAATCCTAATTTCGCTAATCTATCTCGGTATTGTAGTTCTCCCATCCCCTTTATTAATTTTGTTGCCCTCCTTTGTACTCTCTCTAGTTCCATTATATCCTTCCTGAGCACCGGTGCCCAAAACTGAACACAGTACTCCATGTGCGGTCTAACTAGGGATTTGTACAGAGGCAGTATAATGCTCTCATCATGTGTATCCAGACCTCTTTTAATGCACCCCATGATCCTGTTTGCCTTGGCAGCTGCTGCCTGGCACTGGCTGCTCCAGGTAAGTTTATCATTAACTAGGATCCCCAAGTCCTTCTCCCTGTCAGATTTACCCAGTGGTTTCCCATTCAGTGTGTAATGGTGATATTGATTCCTTCTTCCCATGTGTATAACCTTACATTTATCATTGTTAAACCTCATCTGCCACCTTTCAGCCCAAGTTTCCAACTTATCCAGATCCATCTGTAGCAGAATACTATCTTCTCTTGTATTAACTGCTTTACATAGTTTTGTATCATCTGCAAATATCGATATTTTACTGTGTAAACCTTCTACCAGATCATTAATGAATATGTTGAAGAGAACAGGTCCCAATACTGACCCCTGCGGTACCCCACTGGTCACAGCGACCCAGTTAGAGACTATACCATTTATAACCACCCTCTGCTTTCTATCACTAAGCCAGTTACTAACCCATTTACACACATTTTCCCCCAGACCAAGCATTCTCATTTTGTGTACCAACCTCTTGTGCGGCACGGTATCAAACGCTTTGGAAAAATCGAGATATACCACGTCCAATGACTCACCGTGGTCCAGCCTATAGCTTACCTCTTCATAAAAACTGATTAGATTGGTTTGACAGGAGCGATTTCTCTGAAACCCATGCTGATATGGAGTTAAAGAGTTATTCTCATTGAGATAATCCAGAATAACATCCCTCAGAAACCCTTCAAATATTTTACCAACAATAGAGGTTAGACTTACTGGCCTATAATTTCCAGGTTCACTTTTAGAGCCCTTTTTGAATATTGGCACCACATTTGCTATGCGCCAGTCCTGCGGAACAGACCCTGTCGCTATAGAGTCCCTAAAAATAAGAAATAATGGTTTATCTATTACATTACTTAGTTCTCTTAGTACTCGTGGGTGTATGCCATCCGGACCTGGAGATTTATCTATTTTAATCTTATTTAGCCGGTTTCGCACCTCTTCTTGGGTTAGATTGGTGACCCTTAATATAGGGTTTTCATTGTTTCTTGGGATTTCACCTAGCATTTCATTTTCCACCGTGAATACCGTGGAGAAGAAGGTGTTTAATATGTTAGCTTTTTCCTCGTCATCTACAACCATTCTTTCCTCACTATTTTTTAAGGGGCCTACATTTTCAGTTTTTATTCTTTTACTATTGATATAGTTGAAGAACAGTTTGGGATTAGTTTTACTCTCCTTAGCAATGTGCTTCTCTGTTTCCTTTTTGGCAGCTTTAATTAATTTTTTAGATAAAGTATTTTTCTCCCTATAGTTTTTTAGAGCTTCAATGGTGCCATCCTGCTTTAGTAGTGCAAATGCTTTCTTTTTACTGTTAATTGCCTGTCTTACTTCTTTGTTTAGCCACATTGGGTTTTTCCTATTTCTAGTCCTTTTATTCCCACAAGGTATAAACCGCTTACACTGCCTATTTAGGATGTTCTTAAACATTTCCCATTTATTATCTGTATTCTTATTTCTGAGGATATTGTCCCAGTCTACCAGATTAAGGGCATCTCTAAGCTGGTCAAACTTTGCCTTCCTAAAGTTCAGTGTTTTTGTGACTCCCTGACAAGTCCCCCTAGTGAAAGACAGGTGAAACTGCACAATATTGTGGTCGCTATTTCCTAGATGCCCAACCACCTGCAGATTTGTTATTCTGTCAGGTCTATTAGATAGTATTAGGTCTAAAAGTGCTGCTCCTCTGGTTGGATTCTGCACCAATTGTGAAAGATAATTTTTCTTGGTTATTAGCAGAAACCTGTTGCCTTTATGGGTTTTACAGGTTTCTGTTTCCCAGTTAATATCCGGGTAGTTAAAGTCCCCCATAACCAGGACCTCATTATGGGTTGCAGCTTCATCTATCTGCTTTAGAAGTAGACTTTCCATGGTTTCTGTTATATTTGGGGGTTTGTAACAGACCCCAATGAGAATTTTGTTACCATTTTTCCCTCCATGAATTTCGACCCATATGGACTCGACATCCTCATTTCCTTCGCTAATATCCTCCCTTAAAGTGGACTTTAGACAAGACTTTACATAGAGACAAACCCCTCCTCCTCTCCGATTTTTACGATCCTTTCTAAACAGACTGTAACCCTGTAAGTTAACTGCCCAGTCATAGCTTTCATCTAACCATGTCTCGGTTATTCCCACTATGTCAAAGTTACCTGTAGATATTTCTGCTTCTAGTTCTTCCATCTTGTTTGTCAGGCTTCTGGCGTTTGCGAGCATGCAGTTTAGAGGATTTTGTTTTGTTCCAATCTCCTCGCTGTGGATTGTTTTAGAAATGTTCTTATCTCCCATCTGAGTATGTTTTCCTGGGTCTTCTTTATTCAAGTCTAATGTTTTTCTTCCCGTCCCCTCTTCTTCTAGTTTAACGCCCTCCTGATGAGTGTAGCGAGTCTTCTGGCGAATGTGTGTTTACCAGGTTTGTTGAGGTGTAGTCCGTCTCTGGCGAGGAGTCCATCGTACCAGTAATTCACACCGTGGTCCAGGAATCCGAATCCTTGTTGTCTGCACCATCGTCTTAGCCAGTTGTTTGCATCAAGGATCCTGTTCCATCTCCTGGTGCTATGCCCGTCTACTGGAAGGATAGAAGAAAAAACTACCTGTGCATCCAGTTCCTTTACTTTCTTCCCCAACTCTTCAAAGTCTTTGCAGATTGTCGGTAGGTCCTTTCTTGCCGTGTCATTGGTGCCAACATGTATCAGATGAAATGGGTGGACGTCCTTGGAGCTGAAGAGCTTTGGTATCCTATCGGTCACATCCTTGATCATCGCACCTGGAAGGCAGCATACTTCTCTAGCAGTTATGTCCGGTCTGCAGATGGCTGCTTCTGTGCCTCTCAGTAGTGAGTCTCCCACCACCACCACTCTTCGTTGCTTCTTGGCTGTACTTTTTGCTGTCACTTGTTGCTGTGTGCCCTTTTCTTTTTTGCTTGCTGGTATTGCTTCATCCTTAGGTGTGCCATCTTCATCCTCTACAAAGATTTGATATCGGTTCTTCAGTTGTGTGGTTGGTGATTTCTCCATGGTCTTCTTGCTTCTTTTGGTCACATGCTTCCACTCATCTGCTTTTGGAGGTTCTCTGACACTTTTTTCACCTTCTGTGACCATATATCCAAAAAAGAAGGGAAGTAACAGACCAAAAATTAAAATATCAGAAATTTTATTCAATGTTATTAAAAGACAAAAATGCAATTCAAATATAAATTTAAACATAAACTAAGGGGAAACATGGCAGAATGAACCCACAGCAATCCGTACAGTTGAATATATATAACGGAATGAGGAAAATCCACCAACTCAATACACATGCATCAGCAGGCTCTGGACTACAGAGAAAAAAATGACCACAAAGTAGTGCAATAAAAACCAATGGGATTGATCTCAAGGAATCATATAAATAATATAGTGTATGTAATTATATGTCTATGAATGACAAATGAGGGGAAACATGTCTCCTAAAAATTATTGAAGTAAACTGAGTAGGAACCATATGGTTAAATCTATGCACGGTGCCAAAGTGGCCAGAGGATAGCAAATAAAGTGTCAGTGCTTAGTGCAAATAACGTTAAGGGCCATATACATCCATGTGGAAGCCAAATCAGGCGGGTCATACGCATATTATCACCATAGTGTGCATACCTGCTGAGGGGAGGACTTGCCGTGGGACAGGATGAACTCCGACGCGCGTTTCGCAACGTAGCTTCTTCTGGAAGAAGCTACGTTGCGAAACGCGCGTCGGGGTTCATCCTGTCCCACGGCAAGTCCTCCCCTCAGCAGGTATGCACACTATGGTGATAATATGCGTATGACCCGCCTGATTTGGCTTCCACATGGATGTATATCTGGAAGAAGCTACGTTGCGAAACGCGCGTCGGGGTTCATCCTGTCCCACGGCAAGTCCTCCCCTCAGCAGGTATGCACACTATGGTGATAATATGCGTATGACCCGCCTGATTTGGCTTCCACATGGATGTATATGGCCCTTAACGTTATTTGCACTAAGCACTGACACTTTATTTGCTATCCTCTGGCCACTTTGGCACCGTGCCTAGATTTAACCATATGGTTCCTACTCAGTTTACTTCAATAATTTTTAGGAGACATGTTTCCTCTCATTTGTCATTCATAGACATATAATTACATACACTATATTATTTATATGATTCCTTGAGATCAATCCCATTGGTTTTTATTGCACTACTTTGTGGTCATTTTTTTCTCTGTAGTCCAGAGCCTGCTGATGCATGTGTATTGAGTTGGTGGATTTTCCTCATTCCGTTATATATATTCAACTGTACGGATTGCTGTGGGTTCATTCTGCCATGTTTCCCCTTAGTTTATGTTTAAATTTATATTTGAATTGCATTTTTGTCTTTTAATAACATTGAATAAAATTTCTGATATTTTAATTTTTGGTCTGTTACTTCCCTTCTTTTTTGGATATATATTCTTTTGGAGGTACGCCTCATATACTGTTTGGTCTACTTTTTTGGTATATACCTTCTGTGACCAGTAGAGATGCTTCTGTTCTGTCTAGAAAGTCTTCATTCTCTTTGATGAGTTTCAAAGTTGCTATTCTTTCTTCCAGACCCCGCACCTTTTCTTCTAAAAGGGCCACTAGTCTACACTTCTGACAGGTGAAATTTGATTCTTCTTCTGGTCGATCTGTGAACATGTAGCACATGCTGCAGCTCACCATGTAGGTTGTCACATCTGCCATGTTGCTCCTAGATCCTGCTGACTTGCTGTGTGTTTTCCTTCTTGTGTAATCTACTCAGCCAAGCTCTCTTGCAATAATATCCTACAGGCAAATTAGCCTCCTCAAGCTTGAATCCCTGGTTTGGTGATGCTTTCCAAGCAGCTGGTCCCGGCTGCACCCAACGATCTTCTAGCTTAGGGAGACTTCGCTTTTCCCAGAAGGCACCTGGAATATGCAAATTAGCCTCCTCAAGCTTGAATCCCTGGTTTGGTGATGCTTTCCAAGCAGCTGGTCCCGGCTGTACCCAACGATCTTCTAGCTTAGGGAAACTTCGCTTTTCCCAGAAGGCACCTGGAATATGCAAATTAGCCTCCTCAAGCTTGAATCCCTGGTTTGGTGATGCTTTCCAAGCAGCTGGTCCCGGCTGTACTCAACGATCTTCTAGCTTAGGGAGACTTCGCTTTTCCCAGAAGGCACCTGGAATATGCAAATTAGCCTCCTCAAGCTTGAATCCCTGGTTTGGTGATGCTTTCCAAGCAGCTGGTCCCGACTGTACCCAACGATCTTCTAGCTTAGGGAGACTTCGCTTTTCCCAGAAGGCACCTGGAATATGCAAATTAGCCTCCTCAAGCTTGAATCCCTGGTTTGGTGATGCTTTCCAAGCAGCTGGTCCCGGTTGCACCCAACGATCTTCTAGCTTTAGGGAGACTTCGCTTTTCCCAGAAGGCACCTGGAATATGCAAATTAGCCTCCTCAAGCTTGAATCCCTGGTTTGGTGATGCTTTCCAAGCAGCTGGTCCCGGCTGCACCCAACGATCTTCTAGCTTTTGGGAGACTTCGCTTTTCCCAGAAGGCACCTGGAATATGCAAATTAGCCTCCTCAAGCTTGAATCCCTGGTTTGGTGATGCTTTCCAAGCAGCTGGTCCCGGCTGCACCCAACGATCTTCTAGCTTAGGGAGACTTCGCTTTTCCCAGAAGGCACCTGGAATATGCAAATTAGCCTCCTCAAGCTTGAATCCCTGGTTTGGTGATGCTTTCCAAGCAGCTGGTCCCGGCTGCACCCAACGATCTTCTAGCTTAGGGAGACTTCGCTTTTCCCAGAAGGCACCTGGAATATGCAAATTAGCCTCCTCAAGCTTGAATCCCTGGTTTGGTGATGCTTTCCAAGCAGCTGGTCCCGGCTGCACACAACGATCTTCTAGCTTAGGGAGACTTCGATTTTCCCAGAAGGCACCTGGAATATGCAAATTAGCCTCCTCAAGCTTGAATCCCTGGTTTGGTGATGCTTTCCAAGCAGCTGGTCCCGGCTGCACCCAACGATCTTCTAGCTTAGGGAGACTTCGCTTTTCCCAGAAGGCACCTGGAATATGCAAATTAGCCTCCTCAAGCTTGAATCCCTGGTTTGGTGATGCTTTCCAAGCAGCTGGTCCCGGCTGCACCCAACGATCTTCTAGCTTAGGGAGACTTCGCTTTTCCCAGAAGGCACCTGGAATATGCAAATTAGCCTCCTCAAGCTTGAATCCCTGGTTTGGTGATGCTTTCCAAGCAGCTGGTCCCGGCTGCACCCAACCATCTTCTAGCTTAGGGAGACTTCGCTTTTCCCAGAAGGCACCTGGAATATGCAAATTAGCCTCCTCAAGCTTGAATCCCTGGTTTGGTGATGCTTTCCAAGCAGCTGGTCCCGGCTGCACCCAACGATCTTCTAGCTTAGGGAGACTTCGATTTTCCCAGAAGGCACCTGGAATATGCAAATTAGCCTCCTCAAGCTTGAATCCCTGGTTTGGTGATGCTTTCCAAGCAGCTGGTCCCGGCTGCACCCAACGATCTTCTAGCTTAGGGAGACTTCGCTTTTCCCAGAAGGCACCTGGAATATGCAAATTAGCCTCCTCAAGCTTGAATCCCTGGTTTGGTGATGCTTTCCAAGCAGCTGGTCCCGGCTGCACCCAACGATCTTCTAGCTTAGGGAGACTTCGCTTTTCCCAGAAGGCACCTGGAATATGCAAATTAGCCTCCTCAAGCTTGAATCCCTGGTTTGGTGATGCTTTCCAAGCAGCTGGTCCCGGCTGCACCCAACCATCTTCTAGCTTAGGGAGACTTCGCTTTTCCCAGAAGGCACCTGGAATATGCAAATTAGCCTCCTCAAGCTTGAATCCCTGGTTTGGTGATGCTTTCCAAGCAGCTGGTCCCGGCTGCACCCAACGATCTTCTAGCTTAGGGAGACTTCGCTTTTCCCAGAAGGCACCTGGAATATGCAAATTAGCCTCCTCAAGCTTGAATCCCTGGTTTGGTGATGCTTTCCAAGCAGCTGGTCCCGGCTGCACCCAACGATCTTCTAGCTTAGGGAGACTTCGCTTTTCCCAGAAGGCACCTGGAATATGCAAATTAGCCTCCTCAAGCTTGAATCCCTGGTTTGGTGATGCTTTCCAAGCAGCTGGTCCCGGCTGCACCCAACCATCTTCTAGCTTAGGGAGACTTCGCTTTTCCCAGAAGGCACCTGGAATATGCAAATTAGCCTCCTCAAGCTTGAATCCCTGGTTTGGTGATGCTTTCCAAGCAGCTGGTCCCGGCTGCACCCAACGATCTTCTAGCTTAGGGAGACTTCGCTTTTCCCAGAAGGCACCTGGAATATGCAAATTAGCCTCCTCAAGCTTGAATCCCTGGTTTGGTGATGCTTTCCAAGCAGCTGGTCCCGACTGTACCCAACGATCTTCTAGCTTAGGGAGACTTCGCTTTTCTCAGAAGGCACCTGGAATATGCAAATTAGCCTCCTCAAGCTTGAATCCCTGGTTTGGTGATGCTTTCCAAGCAGCTGGTCCCGGCTGCACCCAACGATCTTCTAGCATTAGGGAGACTTCGCTTTTCCCAGAAGGCACCTGGAATATGCAAATTAGCCTCCTCAAGCTTGAATCCCTGGTTTGGTGATGCTTTCCAAGCAGCTGGTCCCGGCTGCACCCAACGATCTTCTAGCTTAGGGAGACTTCGCTTTTCCCAGAAGGCACCTGGAATATGCAAATTAGCCTCCTCAAGCTTGAATCCCTGGTTTGGTGATGCTTTCCAAGCAGCTGGTCCCGGCTGCACCCAACGATCTTCTAGCTTAGGGAGACTTCGCTTTTCCCAGAAGGCACCTGGAATATGCAAATTAGCCTCCTCAAGCTTGAATCCCTGGTTTGGTGATGCTTTCCAAGCAGCTGGTCCCGGCTGCACACAACGATCTTCTAGCTTAGGGAGACTTCGATTTTCCCAGAAGGCACCTGGAATATGCAAATTAGCCTCCTCAAGCTTGAATCCCTGGTTTGGTGATGCTTTCCAAGCAGCTGGTCCCGGCTGCACCCAACGATCTTCTAGCTTAGGGAGACTTCGCTTTTCCCAGAAGGCACCTGGAATATGCAAATTAGCCTCCTCAAGCTTGAATCCCTGGTTTGGTGATGCTTTCCAAGCAGCTGGTCCCGGCTGCACCCAACGATCTTCTAGCTTAGGGAGACTTCGCTTTTCCCAGAAGGCACCTGGAATATGCAAATTAGCCTCCTCAAGCTTGAATCCCTGGTTTGGTGATGCTTTCCAAGCAGCTGGTCCCGGCTGCACCCAACGATCTTCTAGCTTAGGGAGACTTCGCTTTTCCCAGAAGGCACCTGGAATATGCAAATTAGCCTCCTCAAGCTTGAATCCCTGGTTTGGTGATGCTTTCCAAGCAGCTGGTCCCGGCTGCACCCAACCATCTTCTAGCTTAGGGAGACTTCGCTTTTCCCAGAAGGCACCTGGAATATGCAAATTAGCCTCCTCAAGCTTGAATCCCTGGTTTGGTGATGCTTTCCAAGCAGCTGGTCCCGGCTGCACCCAACGATCTTCTAGCTTAGGGAGACTTCGCTTTTCCCAGAAGGCACCTGGAATATGCAAATTAGCCTCCTCAAGCTTGAATCCCTGGTTTGGTGATGCTTTCCAAGCAGCTGGTCCCGGCTGCACCCAACGATCTTCTAGCTTAGGGAGACTTCGCTTTTCCCAGAAGGCACCTGGAATATGCAAATTAGCCTCCTCAAGCTTGAATCCCTGGTTTGGTGATGCTTTCCAAGCAGCTGGTCCCGGCTGCACCCAACCATCTTCTAGCTTAGGGAGACTTCGCTTTTCCCAGAAGGCACCTGGAATATGCAAATTAGCCTCCTCAAGCTTGAATCCCTGGTTTGGTGATGCTTTCCAAGCAGCTGGTCCCGGCTGCACCCAACGATCTTCTAGCTTAGGGAGACTTCGCTTTTCCCAGAAGGCACCTGGAATATGCAAATTAGCCTCCTCAAGCTTGAATCCCTGGTTTGGTGATGCTTTCCAAGCAGCTGGTCCCGACTGTACCCAACGATCTTCTAGCTTAGGGAGACTTCGCTTTTCCCAGAAGGCACCTGGAATATGCAAATTAGCCTCCTCAAGCTTGAATCCCTGGTTTGGTGATGCTTTCCAAGCAGCTGGTCCCGGCTGCACCCAACGATCTTCTAGCTTTAGGGAGACTTCGCTTTTCCCAGAAGGCACCTGGAATATGCAAATTAGCCTCCTCAAGCTTGAATCCCTGGTTTGGTGATGCTTTCCAAGCAGCTGGTCCCGGCTGCACCCAACGATCTTCTAGCTTTTGGGAGACTTCGCTTTTCCCAGAAGGCACCTGGAATATGCAAATTAGCCTCCTCAAGCTTGAATCCCTGGTTTGGTGATGCTTTCCAAGCAGCTGGTCCCGGCTGCACCCAACGATCTTCTAGCTTAGGGAGACTTCGCTTTTCCCAGAAGGCACCTGGAATATGCAAATTAGCCTCCTCAAGCTTGAATCCCTGGTTTGGTGATGCTTTCCAAGCAGCTGGTCCCGGCTGCACCCAACGATCTTCTAGCTTAGGGAGACTTCGCTTTTCCCAGAAGGCACCTGGAATATGCAAATTAGCCTCCTCAAGCTTGAATCCCTGGTTTGGTGATGCTTTCCAAGCAGCTGGTCCCGGCTGCACCCAACGATCTTCTAGCTTAGGGAGACTTCGATTTTCCCAGAAGGCACCTGGAATATGCAAATTAGCCTCCTCAAGCTTGAATCCCTGGTTTGGTGATGCTTTCCAAGCAGCTGGTCCCGGCTGCACCCAACGATCTTCTAGCTTAGGGAGACTTCGCTTTTCCCAGAAGGCACCTGGAATATGCAAATTAGCCTCCTCAAGCTTGAATCCCTGGTTTGGTGATGCTTTCCAAGCAGCTGGTCCCGGCTGCACCCAACGATCTTCTAGCTTAGGGAGACTTCGCTTTTCCCAGAAGGCACCTGGAATATGCAAATTAGCCTCCTCAAGCTTGAATCCCTGGTTTGGTGATGCTTTCCAAGCAGCTGGTCCCGGCTGCACCCAACGATCTTCTAGCTTAGGGAGACTTCGCTTTTCCCAGAAGGCACCTGGAATATGCAAATTAGCCTCCTCAAGCTTGAATCCCTGGTTTGGTGATGCTTTCCAAGCAGCTGGTCCCGGCTGCACCCAACCATCTTCTAGCTTAGGGAGACTTCGCTTTTCCCAGAAGGCACCTGGAATATGCAAATTAGCCTCCTCAAGCTTGAATCCCTGGTTTGGTGATGCTTTCCAAGCAGCTGGTCCCGGCTGCACCCAACGATCTTCTAGCTTAGGGAGACTTCGCTTTTCCCAGAAGGCACCTGGAATATGCAAATTAGCCTCCTCAAGCTTGAATCCCTGGTTTGGTGATGCTTTCCAAGCAGCTGGTCCCGGCTGCACCCAACGATCTTCTAGCTTAGGGAGACTTCGCTTTTCCCAGAAGGCACCTGGAATATGCAAATTAGCCTCCTCAAGCTTGAATCCCTGGTTTGGTGATGCTTTCCAAGCAGCTGGTCCCGGCTGCACCCAACCATCTTCTAGCTTAGGGAGACTTCGCTTTTCCCAGAAGGCACCTGGAATATGCAAATTAGCCTCCTCAAGCTTGAATCCCTGGTTTGGTGATGCTTTCCAAGCAGCTGGTCCCGGCTGCACCCAACGATCTTCTAGCTTAGGGAGACTTCGTTTTTCCCAGAAGGCACCTGGAATATGCAAATTAGCCTCCTCAAGCTTGAATCCCTGGTTTGGTGATGCTTTCCAAGCAGCTGGTCCCGGCTGCACCCAACGATCTTCTAGCTTAGGGAGACTTCGCTTTTCCCAGAAGGCACCTGGAATATGCAAATTAGCCTCCTCAAGCTTGAATCCCTGGTTTGGTGATGCTTTCCAAGCAGCTGGTCCCGGCTGCACCCAACGATCTTCTAGCTTAGGGAGACTTCGCTTTTCCCAGAAGGCACCTGGAATATGCAAATTAGCCTCCTCAAGCTTGAATCCCTGGTTTGGTGATGCTTTCCAAGCAGCTGGTCCCGGCTGCACCCAACGATCTTCTAGCTTAGGGAGACTTCGCTTTTCCCAGAAGGCACCTGGAATATGCAAATTAGCCTCCTCAAGCTTGAATCCCTGGTTTGGTGATGCTTTCCAAGCAGCTGGTCCCGGCTGCACCCAACGATCTACTAGCTTAGGGAGACTTCGCTTTTCCCAGAAGGCACCTGGAATATGCAAATTAGCCTCCTCAAGCTTGAATCCCTGGTTTGGTGATGCTTTCCAAGCAGCTGGTCCCGGCTGCACCCAACGATCTTCTAGCTTAGGGAGACTTCGCTTTTCCCAGAAGGCACCTGGAATATGCAAATTAGCCTCCTCAAGCTTGAATCCCTGGTTTGGTGATACTTTCCAAGCAGCTGGTCCCGGCTGCACCCAACGATCTTCTAGCTTAGGGAGACTTCGCTTTTCCCAGAAGGCACCTGGAATATGCAAATTAGCCTCCTCAAGCATGAATCACTGGTTTGGTGATGCTTTCCAAGCAGCTGGTCCCGGCTGCACCCAACGATCTTCTAGCTTAGGGAGACTTCGCTTTTCCCAGAAGGCAACTGGAATATGCAAATTAGCCTCCTCAAGCTTGAATCCCTGGTTTGGTGATGCTTTCCAAGCAGCTGGTCCCGGCTGCACCCAACGATCTTCTAGCTTAGGGAGACTTCGCTTTTCCCAGAAGGCACCTGGAATATGCAAATTAGCCTCCTCAAGCTTGAATCTCTCAATGGAATACGACACTGCAAGGGCTCTAAGAGAAACCCACAATGCTTAGCATACTCCAAGTCCATCAAATTCAGGGCAGCGCCTGAATCCACAAATGCCATGACACAATATGATGACAAAGAACAGATCAAGGTAACGGACAGAAGAAATTTTGACTGTACTGTACCAATGGTGGCAGACCTAGCGAACCGCTTAGTGCGCTTAGGACAATCAGAGATAGCATGAGTGGAATCACCACAGTAGAAACACAGCCCATTCAGACATCTGTGTTCTTGCCGTTCAACTCTGGTCAAAGTCCTATCGCACTGCATAGGCTCAGGTTTAAGCTCAGGTAATACCGCCAAATGGTGCACAGATTTACGCTCACACAAGCGTCGACCGATCTGAATGGCCAAAGACATAGACTCATTCAAACCAGCAGGCATAGGAAATCCCACCATGACATCCTTAAGGGCTTCAGAGAGACCCTTTCTGAACATAGCTGCCAGCGCAGATTCATTCCATTGAGTGAGCACGGACCACTTTCTAAATTTCTGACAATATACCTCTATCTCATCCTGACCCTGACAAAGAGCCAGCAAATTTTTCTCTGCCTGATCCACTGAATTAGGTTCATCGTACAGCAATCCGAGCGCCAGGAAAAATGCATCGATATTACTCAATGCAGGATCTCCTGGCGCAAGAGAAAACGCCCAGTCCTGAGGGTCGCCGCGCAAAAAAGAAATAACAATCAAAACCTGTTGAACTGGATCACCAGAGGAGCGAGGTTTCAAGGCCAGAAACAATTTACAATTATTTTTGAAACTCAGAAACTTAGTTCTATCTCCAAAAAACAAATCAGGAATAGGAATTCTTGGTTCTAACATAGATTTCTGATCAATAGTGTCTTGAATCTTTTGTACACTTGCCGAGAGCTGATCCACAAATGAAGACAGACTTCTAATGTCCATCACCACACCTGTGTACTGAACCACCCAAATGTCTAGGGGAAAAAAAAGGCAAAACACAGTGCAAAGAAAAAAAATGGTCTCAGATCTTCTTTTTTCCCTCTATTGAGAATCATTAGTACTTTGGGCTTCCTTAACCGTTATGAAAGGCAATTCAGTACCACAATGGACATAGCGGTCAGAGCACATACAGTGATCTGACAATAACCCAAAATCATAGAATGAGCTCTGAGATGTGGGAACTCTGCAGACCGCAATCCCTAATCCTCTCCAAACAACACTAGAGGCAGCCGTGGATTGCGCCTAACTCTGCCTATGCAACTCGGCACAGCATGAGAAACTAACTAGCCTGAAGATAGAAAATAAGCCTACCTTGCCTCAGAGAAATACCCCAAAGGAAAAGGCAGCCCCCCACATATAATAACTGTGAGTTAAGATGAAAAGACAAACGTAGAGATGAAATAGATTCAGCAAAGTGAGGCCCGACTTTCTTAACAGAGCGAGGATAGAAAAGATAACTTTGCGGTCTACACAAAACCCTAAAGAAAACCACGCAAAGGGGCAAAAAGACCCTCCATACCGAACTAACGGCACGGAGGTACACCCTTTGCGTCCCAGAGCTTCCAGCAACAAATAGACAAGCTGGACAGAAAAAATAGCAAACAAATAGCAAAGAAGAACTTAGCTATGCAGAGCAGCAGGCCACAGGTATGATCCAGGGAAAAGCAAGTCCAACACTGGAACATTGACAGGAAGCCAGGATCAAAGCATTAGGTGGAGTTAAGTAGAGAAGCACCTAACGACCTCACCAGATCACCTGAGGGAGGAAACTCAGAAGCCGCAGTACCACTTCCCTCCACCAACAGAAGCTCACAGAGAGAATCAGCCGAAGTACCACTTGTGACCACAGGAGGGAGCTCTGCCACAGAATTCACAACAGGTGTCATCCACAGATCCCACATAACAGGGTGTCATCCACAGATCCCCCATAATAGTGTATCATCCACATATACAGTACAGACCAAAGGTTTGGACACACCTTCTCATTTAAAGATTTTTCTGTATTTTCATGACTATGAAAATTGTAAATTCACACTGAAGGCATCAAAGCTATGAATTAACACATGTGGATTTATATACTTAACAAAAAAGTGTGAAACAAGTGAACATATGTCTTATATTCTAGGTTCTTCAAAGTAGCCACATTTAGCTTTGATGACTGCTTTGCACACTCTTGGTGTTCTCTTGATGAGCTTCAAGAGGTAGTCACCGGAAATGGTCTTCCAATAATCTTAAAAGAGTTCCCAGAGATGCTTAGCACTTGTTGGCCCTTTTGCCTTCACTCTGCAGTCCAGCTCACCCCAAACCATCTCGATTGGGTTCAGGTCTGGTGACTGTGTAGTGACATGAGGAGTTGTTGTGCATGTCCATGAGAAAGGATAGATGGACCAGAACAGAATGAGAGTGTGGGTTGACAAAGTGTGGTCCAAACATCCTGGATGGCATCTAAAAAAGCCTATCCTGTTAGTGCTTCACTAGTTTCGATCACACATTAGCGAAACAATAAAAAAGGTCTTTAAAGAAGTGAAAACTAGTGATGTTCGTTACTCGAGTTGAGCAAATCATAATGCTTGGATGCTCAACTCGAGTAATGAGTTTAAATGGAAGTCAGTGGAAAACTCGAGAATTTTTTCGGTGTTTACCCCTCACCGGAGGACTGGAAGGGTCTAAAAATTGCTCAAAACAATGGAAAAGGCGCTGAAATTCCATGGGAACAGCATGGGGAAGACAACTGGATGAATCTCTGAATCCCAGGTCACTGTTGGGAAGAGTATTATGCCACTTTTACAGACTGACAATAAAACACACAAAACTAAGGACAGAATGGATTTTACTGGAAACAAATGTTAAGAAACATTCTTTCCAGGATAAAGACTTGTATATCAGGCAAAATAAGTAAGAGAAAAAAATGCTCCTCCACACCTTGGGCTAAATTCACACGTAGTGTTTTTTCTGCGTGTTTGCACATTTGCAATGCTTTCAATGGTGAAAGAAAAAATTCACCTGGAATTTTTAACATTTTGTTACCTTATCTGGCCATTTACTGTGAGATATGATCAGACACACCCTGTTTAATTTATGAAGGAGGGACTCTGAAAGTCAGATGTTATTTTCAGGGCCATCAGGCAGCCCTCACGATTAATAAAGGGCCAGCAGGTAGCTCCCACTATTTTCAGAAGGCCAGCAGGCATCTTGTGGACATATGAGACCAAGATTGAGATTTTTGGTAAAGCACATCATTCTTTTGTTTACTGTATATGGAATGAGTAGTTACAGTCAAATTCGGTGGAGGTGCAAAGATATTTTGGTGTTATTTTGCTGCCTCTGGCACTGGGTGCCTTGACATTGTGCAAGGTATTATTAAATGTGAAGATTCCAAATTGATTCTGGGTCGCAATATAGTGTCCAGTGTCAGAAATCAGGGTATTCATCCTAGATCATGGATCTTCCAGCAGAACAATGACTGCAAACATACTGCAAATTCACCAAGAAATGGATGGAAATAAAGCACAGGAGGGTTCAGATGTGGCAATTCCAGCTCAAGTAGTGTGAGGTCTCTCACTTCAGTGAAACTGAGAATGGACACATTAAATCAGCTAATTTTGCCTGCTTTGATGATTTTCTATATACAGATCACAGAAAAAATACAAATCTATCAATGTGTGTGTGGAAAAAAGCAATCAAGTTATGGACTGTGGAAAAGATGTAAGAGACCAGAATGAACATTCATTTTCAGTATATGATCGGTACACTAACCTCAGCTAACAGCGGTATTAATATGGAATAGAATAGATGTTATCTTGACATATTGGTTTTGGTTAAGTTGCAGCAGCAAGGATTATAATTTATAATAAGGTGATAATCCCTGCAATACGCTATTCCTACTGCGACAGCTCACTATACACAAATTGCAGCCAAAAGTGGTATTATTATAGAATTGAATCTATTTGAATTAGCCCTGAAAAAAGCTATTAGTCTATCATAGCAGCCTCTATGACTGTTATTTCATTAACCCTTCTGGGGAATATAGAGCAGCTTTTTGCATCTACTCAACCTGATATGGAGAAGACTAGGATCTTCTATACTTAGCGTACAAAATCTCCTGTCCCTGCCGTGAAATCCTGTATGCAGTGAGAGAACTCCCTATGTGACACCCACATAACAACCCACAACAAGGCACTGGATCATATAAAGAACCCACAGGATTTTTTGGTTTCCAAAAATGTTCCCTCAACTAGAAGGTGGATCCTCAGAAAAGCACTTTTGTCCCATTATTAAGGAATGTGTATCCTAGATTGGTAATGTACTAAGTGTATGGACTGAAAAACATTTGCCTCTGGGGGGCATACATATATATCAAAGAGTATTAGAGGTTTGCTTCTCAAAATTCATAATGCAGGCATCATATCATAAACACCCCCTAGGGTTCAACCTCCACTGGACAGGTACAGTGCAAACACAGGTTAAGAGGTTAGGATGATACATCTGCAATATCATAGGATTCCACTCTTTCTTCAATAAACTCTTATACTTACCATCATATTCTTTCTTCTATTCCTCTACAGCACATCAAATAGTTTATGACCATTTAGGGCTGTCCCAAAGTCAGCCGTCAATGAGTGGGGCGCCATCTCTCGTATTCTATCTATGGCTCTAACCCCTACTGTTAGGCAGTTTATTGTGTAGTATAAGGATAGGGTTTATAAGGACCTCCTCCTGGTCCCTTTTGTCCCCCTTTCCATCATATATTAATTGCACAAATATTCAGTCCTCTGGATCCAATCTAATCTGTGTTTTTCACGTCTGGTCATTTGCTGCCTGATGCCCCTTTTTTCAAAATCCTCCCCCCATGATGGGGTAGTAGGATAATGGTTATAATGACATAATGGTCATAATGACAGTTTATGTACTACTCTATGAATTTGAAATGAAGATGGAATTTGCTGGCCCCCATTTAAGCATTCTGCTGTCAATTATATATTTTAGGCTCTATTATACATGATATAATTGACAGGTTTACACATAGAGGGAGTACCTCTTGTATATTAGAATCATTCCTATGGATATGATGTTATGCGATCCAGCCCTGCTCTTCAATGTGCTGATGAAATAAGCCATCTGAATAGAGACGCCATACCGGAAATGACGTTCCCTACTTGGATGTGCATCACACTATATGGCACACTGCAAAGCATAGGGTAAGCAACATGAAGTATGCAGACATTGGAGGGAGCGCAGGCACTTCCTTTGTTTGCGCTCCACAGTTGGAGTGCATGCACATACAGGAAGTGACTTAACAACATCACTTGTGGTCAATTGTGTCTCATCATCATCCATCTCTGTGACAGTAATTGTTGCCACCGTTGCCTTCTTGTGAGCGTGCCTGCTCAAATATTGGGCATCGCTTCATGTGATCTCCACATGGCTCGCTTAATATTGACAGGGCAAGAGGCCTGAATCTATAAATGGAAATGTGAACATCTCTTCGGTGTGTCCAAGTGTGAGATCACTTGTCTCCAGGCATTGGGCGTGGTGGGAGGAAGGAGGATCAGGGTATTAGGCTAAGGATTATGTAGTAAGGTAGCAATCAGTGGAAAAATAATAAAACTTAACTTTTAATAAAAAAAAGCTGATAAAAACATAGACGAATAAGGTTCAATTGGACCAAAAGTGCAGAATAGTGCAACACATAAACAGCATCAATTCAGTTAGTAGCTGCAGGTAATATCATCTGAGCAGGCTTGCTGGGGCTCTGTGCGGCTTGTGGGGGCTCTGTGCGGGGCTTGCCAGGGCTGTGTGTGGCTTGCCGGGGCTCTGTGCGGGCTTTCCGTGAATCTGTGCGGGCTTGCCCGGGCTCTGTTAGGGCTTGCCGTGGCTCTGTGCGGGCTTGCCAGGGCTCTGTGTGGCTTGCGGGGGCTCTGTGCAGGCTTGCCGGGGCTCTGTGCGGCTTGCGGGAGCTCTGTGCGGGCTTGCCAGTGCTCTGTGCGGTTTGTGGGGGCTCTGTGCGGGCTTGCCGGGGCTCTGTGTGGCTTGCCAGGGCTCTGTGCGGGCTTGCCGGGGCTCTGTGCGGCTTGCCGGGGCTCTGTGCGGGCTTGCCGGGGCTCTGTGCGGGATTGCTGGGGCTCTGTGCGGGTTTGCCGGGGCTCTGTGCGGCTTGCCGGGGCTCTGTGCGGGCTTGCCGGGACTCTGTGCGGGCTTGCTGGGGCTCTGTGCGGGCATGCCGGGGCTCTGTGCGGCTTGCGGGAGCTCTGTGCGGACTTGCCAGGGCTCTGTGTGGCTTGCAGGGGCTCTGTGCAGGCTTGCCGGGGCTCTGTGCGGCTTGCGGGAGCTCTGTGCGGGCTTGCCAGGGCTCTGTGCGGTTTGCCGGGGCTCTGTGCGGGTTTGCCGGAGCTCTGTGCGGCTTGTGGGGGCTCTGTGCGGGCTTGCCAGGGCTCTGTGCAGGCTTGAGAGGGCTCTGTGTGGGCTTGCCAGGGCTCTGTGCGGCTTGTAGGGGCTCTGTGTGGGCTTGCTGGGGCTCTGTGCGGCTTGCTAGGGCTCTGTGCGGCTTGCGGGGTCCCATCGGACGATGCCTGCAACAGTGACAGTGATAGACACATTAGCCAATGATGGGAGAGTAATAGTCCCATCATCCGGCTAATGTGTTGAATGTAAAAAAAAAAAAAATACTACATACATACTACATACAAAACATTCAAACATTACATACATACATTACATACAATACATACATACATACAGACGTACAGTACACTAAACATAGAGTTCATACTCAACATTACTTGTCACTTTGATCCCTGAAGCCAGTGTTATCTGTAAAAAAGATTAAAATAACAGACAACCAATATACTCCCTGTCTGCAGAAATCCACGAGTGTCCCACGACGATCTCCCGTGGAGAACGGCAGCATCAGGTGTTGCGACCACTCTCCAGGGGCTCCAGGAACACAATGACGTGAAGATAGTATCCTTCCACACTGTATTCCTCCGCCGCTGTTAAAAAAATAGTCCTTTGCGGCATAATCAAGGATAACAAAAAGACAAACTAGTAACATTTACATTACCTCTGGTCTGATGGTGCCACGACCCCAACGCGCGTTTCGGCTGCGTGTGCCTTCTTCCGGGGGAGGCACACACAGCCGAAATGCGCGTTGGGGTCGTGGCACCATCAGACTAGAGGTAATGTAAATGTTACTAGTTTGTCTTTTTGTTACTCTTGATTATGCCACAAGTATTGTGGACCTATTAGTGGAGCATATGTGACTTGATATGAATAGGTAATTCAGAATCACAATGGACCTTGAAGTTCAGAGCACACAAGTGACCTGACAAAAACCACAAAACATAGGACGAGCTCTGAGACGTGGAAACTCTGCTGACCGCAATCCCTAAACCTATCAAACCACACTAGAGGTAGCCGTGGATTGCGCCTAACGCTCCCTATGCAACTCGGCACAGCCTGAGAAACTAGCTAGTCCTGAAGATAGAAAAATAAGCCTACCTTGCCTCAGAGAAATTCCCCAAAGGAAAAGGCAGCCCCCCACATATAATGACTGTGAGTTAAGATGAAAATACAAACACAGAGATGAAATAGATTTAGCAAAGTGAGGCCCGACTTACTGAATAGACCGAGGATAGGAAAGATAGCTTTGCGGTCAACACAAAAACCTACAAACAACCACGCAGAGGGGCAAAAAGACCCTCTGCACCGACTAACGGTACGGAGGTGCTCCCTCTGCGTCTCAGAGCTTCCAGCAAGCAAGCAAAACCAAAAAAGCAAGCTGGACAGAAAATATAGCAACAAAAGTAACACAAGCAGAACTTAGCTTATGCTGAGCAGACAGGCCACAGGAACGATCCAGGAGGAAGCAAGACCAATACTAGAACATAGACTGGAGGCCAGGATCAAAGCACTAGGTGGAGTTAAATAGAGCAGCACCTAACGACTTAACCTCACACCTGAGGAAGGAAACTCAGAAGCCGCAGTACCACTCGTGACCACAGGAGGGAGCTTGATCACAGAATTCACAACAGTGACTATGCCGTTGAGGCAGGAAAGATTTGCAGTCCATGTGGCCATTGATTTATGTGGTAGTGGGTTATACGGTTGTAATAGCTTATCTCTGGTCTGGGGTGTCCTTATCTTGATACCATTCCCATCAATCTTGTTTTACTATTTATGCATTATTAATAAAAGTATTGAAATTTCTTGTATGTTTATGTCCTTTATGTGCAGTTAACTGTAGGTTTATATAACCTCACACAAATGCAAGGTTCTAAAGAAAACATGGGAAGTTTAGTACTATGGTACCTTTCTCTAAATTAAAGTTATGGACTTATGCTCCATTAGTCCTGACTATATTTTATAGCTGGTGGGTAAGAAGAGATCTGCACATAAACAGTATATTTTACAATTTTAACAATTATAAAGTTAACAATAAGTATATACAGGGCCGCCATCAGGGCATTACTGCCCTTACTAGTGTGTGGGGCCTGATAAACAGAAGCAAAGGGGAGCGGCCCGGGCTGCCAGTATGTCAGCACCCCCCTCTTTGCTTCCTTTCCCCGAGCCCCAGGGGAAATTGTAATCAAGGGCGCCTCAGTGCCACACACCAGGTGTATAACAGCACTGCACAGCTAAATCACATAGAGTGATTTAAAGACACAGCTACAGTGTTGTTAATGCACGTGGTCGGGTGCATCATGGTCCTGATGTAGGACGCTCTTGTGATATGCACACCCTTTTTGATTCTGAACTCAGAGCAGAGTGTCACGTGTGCAGTGTGGGAGACAGGCGCCATTGGAAGCCCGAGTAGTGGAACTTGTGTGGAAGAGGGGGGTAGACAATGTGCAGAAGAGGCGAGTGGACAGTGTGAGGAAGAGGCAGGTGGACAGTGTGAGGAAGCACAGAATGGACAGTGTGAGGAAGATGCGGGTGGAAAGTGTGAGGAAGCATCAGGTGGGCAGTGTGGGGAGGCTGCTGAGGGCAAACTGGGGTGGCTGATGTGGCGAGGATCCTGAGTGGAGGCTGCTGATGGAAGGATGAGGAGGCTAGAATTTTGTCCTGATGAAGAGGTCCTGTATGACCTCAAAACGCGTTGACTCTTAAGACCTGCAAAATAAAATTTTTCCAAATATATTCTGTCATTGAACCTTTCATAGCAGCGCATTGAATGACACTTCCATCCCATTTCTATTTCATCCTTAGTCCATTCATGACTTGTGTCCTGCAGCAGCTGATATATATGTATTACACGTTGCTTCGGTGCAACCTCACCAGGTGAGTGGATTCTTTTTTCTTAAACCTCGTTTTTATAGGTTAACACCCTATTTCTGCTTTGTTCGTTTTCCAGTTTCCTCATCTCCAATTATGCATTTTTGTATTATATAGTTAATTGGTATTTTTCTCTTTTGCAATATGCTTCTTTTAATCTTTAAAAGATCTTGAAATGTTCTAAAATATGAAATGGGATGCAAAAATAATTGAAAACAAATTGAAATGAAGGGATATGTAAGATTAGAAAAATGTCTTTCAAATTAATTTCACAAATACAGTTGTTACTGCAATAACATCTGATTCACGGATTTGATTGCATGAGAGAAGACAAATAAGATGACAAGCTACTCATGTATCTTGGTTTAAAAATTTACTGCACACTCAGTTCTACAGTTATCGTGAGGAGTGGACGATTTATTGCTCTGTGTGAGCAGATTTAACAATCAGCTACAAACCCTTAGTGAAGAAAAGGAAATAAGTGACATGAGAAAAGTTACTACTCTGCCATGCAGTTTATGAGTTATTGTTGCATTATATATTGTCATATATAGATAGCTTTATGATTTGTTTCTGCTCTGCATGTATCGTGGAAGACCATGAAACACAACAATTCATGTACTGTTTGTATATTGTTACTAATATTTTGTTATGTACATTACAAGAGTTAAGCTTCTTATTTAGATAAGTCCTTTACATTTTAGAAAAATATGATAGAATTTTCTATTAGTTCTTGGGGGCTCACATGGCTTGAATGCCATAATGCTGCTTTTTCTGAGAACTCAACTGAATGTTGAACATTAGAAAAATCATTGTGACTGTGTAATATTGGAAGTATCGATTATCTCAAACATAGCTATATCACTAAATTAAACAAAGATAGATGTGTCCTTCCTTAACTTTTTTGGCTCAACAAATCTTGAAATTTGTAGATAAAGAGTACCTTTATTAAAAAAAAACTTTAATTTTGGGTTACTCTGCTATGGGATGTTTTGCTGCTACCCAGTGCTTGTGATGTCAGCACTCAGCAGAAATCTGTCCAGAATTTCGCTGGTATAAATCAATTATATACTTAACTTGTGTAATGAGTAGAGATTACTATTTTTTTAAAATTGGAATTGACCAGGCTTGAACATTTTTTCCAAAAAAGTAGATTTGTGTTGAATTAATTTGCAGTAGTCCAATTGCCTTGGAAAAATGTGTAGAGCATTTTGCCATCCCCCAATACTGCATCAAATATTTTTTTTTTTAATATATCTTTAGAGTAAGGGTACCGTCTCACAGTGGAATTTCGATCGCTACAACGGTACGATTTGTGACGTTCCAGCGATATCCCTACGATCTCGCTGTGTCTGACACACAGCAGCGATCAGGGACCCCGCTGAGAATCGTACGTCGTAGCAGATCGTTTGAAACTTTATTTCGTCGCTGGATCTCCCACTGACATCGCTGAATCGGCGTGTGTGATGCAGATTCAGCGATGTCTTCACTGGTAACAAGGGTAAACATCGGGTTACTAAGCGCAGGGCCGCGCTTAGTAACCCGATGTTTACCCTGGTTACCATCGTTAAAGTAAAAAAAACAAACACTACATACTTACCTACCGCTGTCTGTTCCCGGCGCTGTGCTTCTCTGCTCTGGCTGTGAGCACAGCGGCCGGAAAGCAGAGCGGTGACGTCACCGCCGTGCTTTCCGGCTGCCCGGCGCTCACAGCCAGAGCAGAGAAGCACAGCGCCGAGGACAGATGCCGGAATGTAAGTATGTAGTGTTTTTTTTTTTTACTTTAATGATGGTAACCAGGGTAAACATCGGGTTACTAAGCGCGGCCCTGTGCTTAGTAACCCGATGTTTATCCTGGTTACCCGGGGACTTCGGGATCGTTGGTCGCTGGAGAGCTGTCTGTGTGACAGCTCTCCAGCGACCAAACAGCGACGCTGCAGCGATCGGCATCGTTGTCGTATCGCTGCAGCGTCGTTTCAGTGTGACGGTACCCTAAGGAAGGAAAGAAGTAGAGGGAAGATATTAAACAATTATGCTGGCACTGCTTCCGTCACCAGCACTAGCTCTCTCCCTGTTTATGCAAATTAATGGTATTTAACCCAAACATGTTTTTCTGTCTCTATGTAACATGAGCTGTGCTCTCTGACTTCTATCCCTACATTACAAAGGCATAAAATGGTGGCGCATACGTATTTTATACTGGCTGTGATAATTCTCCACGATTGCCTACACTAGACCATGTGATGTGATAGCTGCACGGCATTGTGTGGAAGCCTGTCTCATTGTTCCTGTCATCATAAACCATCTCTGTGATTCTCCAGAAATATGTTAAATGGCAGAAAAAAATTAATCTTCGCATTGGTTTTTGCTACTCTCGCAAAATGACAATGCAAGCTTATATAATGCTTTGTGTATAAAATAAACACATAAAAGCAAGGATTAGGCAACCAGTTAACATCCAGTAAAATGTCCAATGAACTATGGTTGGTAATGGTATCCTAACATAATCCGCCACATTAGTCCACAGAATGCATGTGGTGCCCCAGGCGGTGGCACTTTCCACAAATATCATCCCTTCAAAAATGGAGATGTAGGTTCCTCTGTGATGTCGCAACAGCTACGGTATGTAGCATTCACCAAAAAATCTACAAAGCCCTGACAAGGGAATGACATCTTCTTGTAAATGTGTTGGATTTTGGGTGCATGCTACATACCATAGCTGTTGTGACATCACTCAGGTAACCTGCAGCTCCATTTTTGAAAGGGTGTTTGTGGAAAGTGCCGCTGTCCAGGGCATGATCCACATATGTTCTGTGTACTGATAAGGTGTATTGCAAACTTTGGATGCCAATACCAATCACAGTACCTTTATACACTTACTGGCTGTGAACAGGTTTGCGAATCCTTCGTTTAATGTGTTTGTTTACTTTATGTTTATATATATATATATATTTATATATATTTATATATATACAGCTCTGGCAAAAATTAAAAGACCACTGTACAGTTTAAAAAAAATCAGTTTCTCTACATGTCTGACAGCCATTCCATTTCAGTGTCAGTCAAATTCCAACCAGAGTATGCCTCATTCTACTAAAGGTACCGTCACACTGAATGATATCGCTAGCGATCCGTGACGTTGCAGCGTCCTGGCTAGCGATATCATTCAGTTAGACACGCAGCAGCGATCAGGATCCTGCTGTGATGTCGTTGGTCGCTGCAGAAAGTCCAGAACTTTATTTTGTCGCTGGACTTCCTGCAGACATCGCTGAATCGGCGTGTGTGACGCCGATTCAGCGATGTCTTCGCTGGTAACCAGGGTAAACATCGGGTTACTAAGTGCAGGGCTGCGCTTAGTAACCCGATGTTTACCCTGGTTACCAGCGTAAAAGTAAAAAAAACAAACACTACATACTTATCTTCCGCTGTCTGTCCCCGGCGCTGTGCTTCTCTGCACTGGCTATGAGCGCCGGCCAGCCGGAAAGCAGAGCGGTGACATCACCGCTCTGCTTTCCGGCCGCTGTGCTCACAGTCAGTGCAGGAAAGCACAGCGCCGGGGACAGACAGCGGAAGGTAAGTATGTAGTGTTTGTTTTTTTTACTTTTACGCTGGTAACCAGGGTAAACATCGGGTTACTAAGCGCGGCCCTGCGCTTAGTAACCCGATGTTTATCCTGGTTACCGGCATCGTTGGTCGCTGGAGAGCTGTCTGTGTGACAGCTCTCCAGCGACCAAACAGCGACGCTGCAGCGAACGACATCGTTTTCGCTGAGTGTGAAGGTACCTTTAATGTGCTTCTGATTAGGTGAATTAGGTGATCACCTGAACCAAATCTCACTTAACAAAGGGAAGTATAAAAAAAACTGGTGTGGTGTTCACAATCATCTTGCAATAGGACAAGCTGGATGGCAAAACAAGTGCTAGTAATATCCCAAAAATTATAGGAATGAAAAAATAACTTTTAACCATGCCAAGAAAAGAAAAGTCTTGAGTGAGAAAAAAAAAGAAAGGCTCAATTCTGGCTTTACTAGCAGCGGGACACAGTGAGTGTTATGTTGCCTCCATCCATAAAATTTCTAAGACGGCAGTCCATTACAACAAGGTCAAGTAGCAGACATTGGGGATACAAAGCTACAAACCGGCAGGGGGCGAAAACAACTCTCCACTGACCAGGATCACACCATCTTATTTGAATGTCACTCAGCAAATGCAGGATGACATCAAGTGACATACAAAAGGAGTGGCAAATGGCAGCTGGGGTGAAGTGCAAGGCAAGAACAGTTCGTAACAGGCTCCTAGAGGCAGGACTCAAGTCATGTAAAGTAGAAAAATGTATTTTATTAATGAACAGCAAAGGAGATCCAGGGTGAAGTTTTCCAAAGACCATAAGAATTGGACCATAGAGGACTGGAGTAAGTTAATCTTCTCTGATGAGTCTAATTTTCAGCTTTGCCAAACACCTGGTCATCTAAAGATTAGACGGAGACCTGGAGAGGCGTACAAGCCATAGTGTCTTGCACCCACTGTGAAATTTGGTAGAGGATCGATGATGATCTGGGGATTCTTCATCAAGGATGAAATTGGCAGGTTGTTCTTTGCGAAGGACGTATGAATCAAGCCGCATACAAAGTTATCCTGGAAAAACAGTTGATTCTTTCTGTTCATGCAATGTTCCCCAACTCTGAGGACTGCTTTTTCCAGTAGAACTATACATCATGCCAAACACCTCGGCCATTCAAGGTGTGGATGAAGACCACCACATCAAATCCCTGTCATGGCCAGCCCAATCTCCAGACCTGAACCCCATTGAAAACATCTGGAATGTAAACAAGAGGAAGAAGGATAGTCACAAGCCATCAAACAAAGAAGAACTGCTTTAATGTTTGTACCAGGAGAGGCATAAAGTCACCCAAAAGCAGTGTGAAAGACTGCTGGAAAGCATGCCGAGACACATGAAAGCTGTGATTAAAAATCATGGTTATGCCACAAAATATTGATTTCTGAACCATTCCTGAGTTAAAGCATTAGTATTGTTGTTTCTAAATGATTATGAACTTGTTTTTTTTTTTTGTTTTTTTGCATTAGTTGAGGTCTGCAAGCAATGCATTTTTTTGTTATTTTGATCATTTCTAATTTTCAGAAAATAAATACAAAATTGAGTGCTTATAACTTTGGAGACATGTTGTCAGCAGTTTGTAAAATAAAAGAACAATTTACATTTTACTCTAAAATACACCTATAAAGAGAAAAATCAAACTGAACATTTTGCAGTGGTCTCTCGATTTTTGCCAGAGCTGTGTATATATATATATATATATATATATATATATATATATATATATATATACGTATATATATATGTATATATATATGTATATATATATACATATATATGTATATATATATATATATATATATATATATATATATATATATATTTATTTATTGGTCGTCAGAGGAAAATGTTCAGTGGAATGACTAGGGTTGCCATGAATTCTTAGAATGACTATCAATCATAGATGTGTAGAGAAAATTCAGGACAGTGATGTTAGCTATCAGAGTTCGTTGTCTCAGTTACTCAGGATAAAACATAGGTGGCTTTTAGTACTTCAATACGACTGGCATGGAATCTGCTTAAACTAAAGGTAGAAATTAGAAATGTTTTAAAGCTCAAAGGGTTATTCTCAAGTTCAATTTTGACCACCTAGTGTTATGCAGTCTCTTTCCAGTCTCCCATTTTCCTGTTTTTTCGGATGGGGCGGACACTTCTCCTTGAGTAACAGATCTGTTGAGCAGAATTCTAGTACTAGTAGAATTATACAGCTCAGCACAAATTCTGCTGCAGCACTATCGGCAATCTGTTCTGAAGTCCACACTGCTATTACTGAATTTACATGTTTAGATAACAGGACATTTGAACAGCACAAGGCCCGGGATACTGAGAACCCAGAGCTGTGATTAGGCAAATTGTTATGGGAAAAGCTGAAACTGCTGGCTAGTAGTATTGAGCGATACCTTCCGATATCTAGAAGTATCAGTATCGGATTGGATTGGCCGATATCCAAAAAATATCGGATATCGCCGATACCGATACCCGATACCCGATAACAATGCAAGTCAATGGGACACAAATATCGGAATAAAATAAGCCATTTCTGTCCTTCTACATGCTGTTCTGGAGGGGGGAAGAGTGTGGGCAGTGCGTGGGCGGACACTGTGCGAGTCTGTGTGTGCGGGCGGAGTCTGTGCGGGAATGTCGGGGATCTGTATGGCCTCTCAGGGGTCTGTGCGGACTGCCGGGGGTCTGTGCGTGCCTGCTGGGGGTCTGTGCGGGCTGTCGGGGGTCTGTAGGGTCCTGCCGGGGTCTGTGCATGCCTGCCAGGGGTCTGTACGGGCCTCCTGGGGCTCTGTGCGGGCTACTGGGGCTCTGTGCAGGCTGCCAGGGGTCTGTGCGTGCCTGCTGGGGGTCTTTGCGGGCTGCCAGGGGTCTGTACGGGCCTGCCGGGGCTCTGTGCGGCCTGCCGGGGCTCTGTGCGGTCCTGCCGAGGTTCTGTGCGGGCCTGCCGGGGGTCTGTACGGGCCGCCGGGGAGGCATCGTCCGATGGGACTACAAGTCACGTTGGACGATGCCTGCTACAGTGACAGTGATTGACACATTAGCCAATGATGGGACAGTAGTAGTAAAAATAAAAACATGCATACTACAGACATACTACATACATACAACATACATACAAACTACATACATACTGCATACAGTACATTCATACATTACATACATTACATACATATAGACATACAGAACATTAAACATCGAGTACATACTCACCATTACTTGTCATTTTGATTCCCAAAGCCAGTGTAACCTGTAAAAAATATTAAAATAACAAAAAAACCAAAATAGTCCCTGTCCGCAGAAATCCACGAGTGTCCCACGACGATCTCCCGTGGAGAACGGCAGCATCAGCTGATGCGACCTCTCTCCTGGGGCCCCAGGAACACAATGACGGGAGTAAGGTATCCTTCCACACTGTATTCCTCCACCGCTGTAAAAAATAGTCCCTAGTCTCACTTTTGGCATTGCTGTGTGAGAAAATTTCCCATGCAGCAATTGCAATAAAGTGAGACTTTGAACTATAGTAACTTCAGTGATGCACTGCAGGAGCCATTGTCTCCATCAGTGTGTCACTGAGGGTCCTATAGAGCAGTGACATCACCTAATGTCACTGACATATAGGGGAGATCATCGTGGGACACTCGTTATTAATTGGACTATGGCGGACAGGTAGTATACGGTTTATTATTTTACGTTTTTTGCAGGTGCTGAAGTTTGGTAAGTATGGTTAAATGAAGAACATTAAAATACTTTTTTCCTAATGTGTGCGTGTTTTATTAACCCTTTATTACAATTGGATTAGTAATGGATAGGCGTCTTATTGTCGCCCCTCCGTTATTAACCCGGCTTAATGTCACCTTACAATAGCAAGGTGACATTAACCCCTTATTACCCCATATCCCACCGCTACAGGGGAGTGGGAAGAGAGGGGCTAAGTGCCGGAATTGGCGCATCTTACAGATGCGCCATTTCTGGGGTGGCTGCAAACTGGTATTTGCAGCCGGGGGGGGGGGGGCAATATCCATGGCCCCTCTCTAGGCTATGAATATCAGCCGACAGGTGTCTGTGTAGCCTTTCTGGCTATAAAATATAGGTGGACCCCACGTCCTTTTTGGGGTGTCACTGCTCTATAGGACCCTCAGTGACACACTGACAGGAGACAATGGCTCCTGCAGTGCATCACTGAGGTTAATATAGTTCAAAGTCTCACTTTATGGAAATTGCTGCATGGGAAAATTTCTCACACAGCAATGCCAAAAGTGAGACTAGGGACTATGTTTTTTCAGCGGCGGAGGAAAACAGTGCGGAACGATACCTTCCTCCCGTCATTGGATTCCTGGAGCTTCTGGAGAGCGGTCGCATCAGATGATGCTGCCATTCTCCACGGGAGATCGTCGTGGGACACTTGTGGATTTCTGTGGATCAGGGAGTATATTGGTTGTTTGTTATTTTAATATTTTTAATATATGACACTGGCTTCAGGGAACAAAGTGACAAGTGATGGTGAGTATGTACTCTATGTTATATGTACTGTATGTCTATATGTATGTAATGTATGTAATGTATGAATGTATTGTATGTAGTATGTATGTAGTATGTATGTATGTTTGTAGTATGTATGTAGTATGTATGTATGTAGTATGTACAGTATGTAGTATGTATGTATGTAGTATGTATGTATGTAGTATTTATGTAGTATGTAGTATGTATGTAGTATGTATGTAGTATGTATGTATGTATGTAGTATGTATGTATGTAGTATGTAGCATGCAGTATGTACAGTATGCAGTATGTATGTAGTATGTAGTATGTATGTACTGTAGTATGCTCTCACAGAGCCCCAGCAGCCCACACAGAGCCCCGGCAGGCCCGTACAGACCCCCGGCAGCCCGCACAGACCCCCGGCAGGCACGCACAGATTCCCGGCAGGCACGCACAGACCCCCCACGGTCACGCACAGACCCCGCCCACACACACACACGCAGTCTCCGCCCACACACCGCCCACACTCCATTATAGTGCATCATTGCACTATGGGAACTTACGATTCCGGTATCCGATATCGCAAAAGTATCGGAACTCGGTATCGGAATTCCGATACAGCGAATATCGGCCGATACCCGATATTTGCAGTATCGGAATGCTCAACGCTACTGGCTAGTGATTTTGCAGCTTGTCAGGAGCTGAGAGGGAGGAGAGCAATTAACTGCCATATAGCAAAAAACAAGTCATTTGCACACTTGCTTTTTTTTCAAGCTGTCTAACTAATTAAAACAAATTAATATCTTGACTATACCCCTGTAAGTATTCTATAAATAAATTAGGTAGTAAATCCACTCACTTTAAAGAAACGGCATCCTTCTACAAAGCAGGTGCCAAGAAAAGGGCACACATGCTCATGAGAGTGTGCAGGAGAGAAAATAAAACAAAATAAAAAATCTTGAAATGTCAATCTATTTGTGCAGATGCTGGAAATGGACAAAAATGTGTAAGTGCTGTGAAGGTTTGTGATTATGGTACCAATTGACAATGCTGCAGGATTTGTTATGTGGATGATTACGCTTTTATAGGCTATTCACCTGACATAGTCACATTTCCTTCATAATCTATGCTTTCAATGTGTGTACATGTGCACATGAAGGCTTTTAAAAGGTATGTGTCCTACAATGTATTTGTATGTCTATATTACTAGGTTGTATCAACTTCAGAATTATAGGATGCCGAAAAACACCCAAATGCTCATGAAAGCCTCACAAACATTAATGTTCAATTTTACTGAGATGTAATAGTGTTTCTTGTCAGATATTTCTAATGAAATGTCATCAAGTCAATTATTATTACAGCTGAAAAAGTGAAGGGAGGAAGCAGCAGAAAATAGATGCATAGACATATGCCAGCAGATAAATGCCTTTTTTGAATGTGCTGTCATTTACTTTCCAGTTTTACTCATTTCCTATTTAGAAATCAAGATTTTACACACTATTCAATTATTATTATTATTTATAATTTCCATGCATATAATGATAAATTGTTATGGCTTTGCTTTATTTAGGGAAAATTCTTAACATAATATTACATATTCACTGTAGATTTTACAATATTTCTCTGGATATTAAACTAGACCTAGTTTTGCAATAGTAAATTCAATATTCCATCCTTCCTACACACGTGGAACAGGATAATGAACCAAAACACACAGCTAAAAACACCCAAGAATGGCGAAGAGGAAAACATTGGACTATACTGAAGTGGCCTTCTATGAGCCCTGACCTAAATCCTATTGAGCATCTTTGGTAAGAGCTGAAACATACCGTCAGGAAAAGGCAACCTTCAAACACGAGACAACTGGAGCAGTTTGCTCTTGAGGAGTAGGCCATAATACCTGTCGAGAGGTGCAGAAGTCTCATTGACAGTGTTAAGACTGGCGGAACGCACCAAATAATATTAATAGAGAATATGAGGTGCGTTCGCAGTCTGGGGTCCAGCGTGCAGAGATGACACCAGCTGCTGAGTAATGGCGGATGGATACTTGCTCACACGTGGGTTAGACCTCACCCAGTGTAAATGGAAGTGAACTCTGTTGCTTCACGGAGTTGCCAAGAATACGCTGCACCCTGATAGCAGTCACAGGGTGCAGCTAAAAGACACAAGTGGGATCCCTATGAATCCCCCCCACTAAACTGGTAATTGGACTCGCTCTGACCCTCGGTGGCTTTTAAGCCTGCGCCTGAGGATGCCCTGAGTCAGATGCTGATTCCAAGTGGGAATTCCCACCCTACACTGACCGGTTGTCAGGAAAGCTCACTGATTGCGCACGGAGCTATACTGGTGGGCACTGCGAATAGACGCTGTTAGTTGTGCTAAGTGTGCAGGTAGCACTGTTTTATAGCTGTAGCTCTTAAGGACCATCCTAGTGGTCCAATAGGAGCTGCTACAGGACCTGAGTGTGTGACCCCCGACCTCCAATGGGAGGTCATCCTGTGGACATGCTCAGTATGGGAAAAGCAGGACTTAGTCCCTGAAACGCCTGCTCGCTGCTGATCAGTACTGGCTACAAAGGCAGAGCCTGGAAAGGCAGCAATAACCGAGTGCACAGTATCAGCTTGAGCCAGACGCTGGGACCGACGTTTCTGCTGAGCAGGCTCCACTGCGGCTGGAGGAAAATGGGAGACTACAGCTGACATGGTTTGAGATTCCCCCTGTGCAGCGGCGGGAACTTGACTCCTAACATTATCCAACCTCCCTAGGCCTCGCTATGCTCAAAGGCCGCAATGAGCAACGGAGCCCGAATGTGCTCAACAGGCTCCCAGGTCCTGTTTTCTGGGCCATGACCCTTCTAATCCACCAGATAGAATTTTTTGCCACATACCACCTTACACTCCATGATAGCATGCACCTCGTAATCATCCATGGACGAGCCCGATGTCACGGCAGATGATTTGGACACAGGCACAGGGACACGTGGATGCTGGCCGAAGTTAAGGAGGAATAAGGTCTTCCCGATGGAGTCGGCTACGGCGTTGTTCAATGCAAACTCCACCTATGGTAGCAAGGATGCCCAGTCATCCTGCGTGGTGGAGACAAAATGTTGCAGGTATGTGGCCAGAGTCTAGTTGGCCCTCTCTACCAACCCATTCATATTGGGGAGGTATGCAGAAGAGAGATTCAGCTCAGTGCTGAGTAAACGACAGAGCTCTCTCCAGAACCAAGATGCAAACTGGGGACCCCGGTCAGTGACAATTTTGTCTGGCATGCCATGTAGGCAGAAAATATGTTTAATGAACAATGCCGCCAAGGCCCGTGCAGAAGGTAACTGTGGAAACGGCACCAAGTGCACCATTTTAGAAAAATGGTCGGTGACTACCCAGATAACGATGCAGCTACGAGACTTGGGTAAGCCCACCTCGAAGTCCATGCTGACCATCTCCCAGGGCCTGTCTGCAACCGGCAGGGGGTAAAGTAACCCAGCAGGCTGTTGCCGAGGAGACTGATTCTTGGGGAAGGAGACACACACTCGAATATAGTCCCCGACGTCATGGGCCATATGCGGCCACCAGTACGTCCTCGCCAAAAGCTCAAATGTCCTCTTAGTCCCAAAATGCCCTCCCACCCTGGATGAGTGAGCCCAAGAGTGAACCTCCGGTCCCAAATTAGATGGTACAAAAGTCTTGCCTGGGGGCACAGACTCTAGCAAAACCGGAGCCACATTTCCCAGGCTCTCTGAAGGGATAATAAGCCGAGGCTCCTCCTTCTCCTCCTCTGATGACACAAAGGACCGAGAGAGAGCATCGGCCCAAGTGTTCTTCTCCCTGGAGGGAAAATGGAGGGTAAAGTGGAACTGGGAGAAAAAGAGGGACCATCTGGCCTGGCGAGAGTTTAACCGCTGGGCAGTTTATAAATACACAAAATTTTTGTGGTCGATGAATACTTGGAAGGGGTAGCAAGCCCCCTCCAGAAGATGTCTCCACTCTGAAAAGGCCAGCTTCATGGCTAGCAGCTCCCTCTCCCCGATGGAATAATTCCTCTCTGCCGGTGTGAAGGTCTTGGAGATGAAGAAGCAAGGATGTTTCCGACCTTGAGCATCCTTCTGGAAGAGGATTGCTCCAGCATCGATGGAAGAGGCATCTGCCTCCATGATAAATGGTTTATCAACATCGGGGCGATGTAAAATGGGAGTGCCAGCGAAGTGTGACTTGATAGAGAGGAAGGCCTTGGAGACCTCTTCCGACCACAATATGGGATTAGCTCCCTTATTGGTGAGGGCAACTAGGGGAGCTACAAAAAAATTGAGAAGTGGGGAATGAACTGGCGATAATAGTTGATGAACCCCATAAAGCGCTGCTCCGCTTTGAGAGAATGGGGTTCCTGCCAGTCCATCACAGCCTGTAGTTTGGCAGGATCCATAGCCAATCCTTGGACAGGGATGATATAGCCCAGGAAAGGCAAAAACTGCTGCTCAAACACACACTTCTCCAAGTTGGCATAGAGGGAGTTTGCCCGTAGGAGGTCGATGACTTTGCAAACATCTCTCCTGTAGGAGTCTATATCTGGAGAGTAAATGAGAATATAATCAAGATAAACTACAACCGAGGTGGAGAGCATATCCCGGAAGATATAATTCACAAAGTCTTGGAAAATGGCTGGGGCATTACAAAACCCGAAGGGCATCACCAGGTATTCATAATGCCCATCCCTGGTGTTAAATGCCATCTTCCATTCGTCCCCCTCACGGATGCGAATCAGGTTGTAAGCACCCCACAGATCATGCTTAGTTAATACCCTCACTCCCCACATCCTATCGAAGAGCTCAGATTTCAGGGGCAGAGGTTATTTATTCTTAACAGTGATGGTGTTAAGACCCCTGTAATCTATGCATGGACATAGTTCTTCGTTTTTCTTCTGCACAAAGAAGAACCTCACCCCTGCAGGAGACACTGACTTCCTAATGAATCCTCTTGCCAGATTCTCTTGAATATACTGAGACATTGCCTCCAACTCCGGGAGAGATAATGGGTAGACTAGACTCCGGGGAGGCTCAGCACCAGGCAAGAGGTCAATAGGACAGTAATAGGAGCGGTGAGGCGGAAGGGTGTCGGCAACCCTCTTGGAGAACACGTCCGCATATGGCCAATAGTGCTTGGGGATAGAGGAAAGATCTGTGAGTACTTCAGTTGAAGCAACCTGAAAGCACTCCCTCAAACATCTACCTTCACAAGATTCACTCCATCCCAGAATTCTCCCTGAGGACCACTCTTTATGAGGAGAGTGGAAGCGTAGCCATGGTATCCCCAACAGGACCTCATCAATTCCCTCGGGAATAACTAGCAGGGAGATAATCTCCTGATGAGATGGACACATGGCTAAAGTAAATGGGATGGTTTGGTGTGTTATCTGTGAGGTCAGTGTCGACCCATTTACCACTCGTACGGTCACAGGTTTGGCGAGTATCACCAAGGGTATTGCGTGTCGCTGGGCAAAGGCAGATGAAATAAAATTGCCCTCCGCCCCGGAATCCACGCAAAGCTCTACTGTAAGAATGGATGGGCCTATGGTAATTATCCCCTTTGGAGGAAAATGTCGCCGTGTCTAGTGTACCTCCTCCTATAACCACTAGACGCTGACGTTTTCCCGACCGCTGGGAACATCTGGAGGCAAGATGTCCTGACTGCCGTTAAACATGACAGACCTTGAGTGCACGAACAGTCGGGGACTTAGATCCCGCTCTTGACCTCTATGGCCTCATGTGACTTGGACGCCTTGATCGGAGATTCCAGAGGTTTGGCGAAGGTGGGAGCCAGCCGAAACCTCTGCCTACACTGGGCTCGCTCCAAACTTCGCAATTTAAAACGGAGGTCAATGAGAGTTGATACAGCTATTAGCTCCTCCAGTGTGGCGTGAATATCCCTGGTGGCCAAAGCATCCTTCACATGGTCAGCCAGCCCCCTCCAAAATACAGGGATGAGGGCTTTATCCGGCCACTCCAGCTCAGTTGCTAAAGTCCGGAAGTGGACGGCAAAATGGCTGACCATGGACGAGCCCTGGGTCAATGCCAGCAGTTGGAGCGCCGTATCATGGGTGACTCGATGTCCTAAAAAGACTTGTTTCTGAGTGCTCAGAAACAACAGAGCGCTCTGCACCACATGATCGTTGCCTTCCCACAGCAGCGCCCACTCCAACGCCCTGTCCAACAGGAGGGATATAATGAATCCCACCTTTGCCTGCTCTGTGGGAAAATGTGCAGCCAGGAGCTGGAGGTGTATAGCGCACTGGCTCACGAATCCCTTACATGACCTGCTATCACCAAAGTATTTATCTGGCAGGGGGAGGCGGTATAAGGTCAGAACAGGGGTGGCAGTGGACAAACTAGCTGCAACCACGCTAGCAGCCTGAACAGCTACTGCGGTAACAACTACAGCTGAGGTTGTAAGCTCAAGAGCCGGTTAGAGAAAAAAAAAATTCCTTTCTTGGCGCTTCCGGAAGACAAAGATAGTTTGAAGGTTGAGATAATTTGCTCAGTACCAAATTTATTAGGACACTTTAATAAGAACAAAACAACGCGTTTCAGCCCACAACGGCCTTCATCAGGTATTATATGTGCTTTTAAAAATGTTTTAAAAGAAAGTTATCTTTATAGACTGGTGACTCCTAACACATAGCAGAGGTGTGCCTGAATTAATTGGGATTAACACTCCATCCCAAGTGAGTCAGTGTAATCTTAAACCAATCCTGGTGTATCAAATGTTATAATGGTATAAAAAATAAAAATTATCTATATGTAAATAAATATACAAGACATATTATAAATTGTAAAGTTACACAGTAAATCCTTTCGAAATGTATTTAAAAAACAATTAAATTACATATCGTCTTAGCAAAATTTAAAAATTTAAAAGTTAGGTAAGAAAAAAAAAAATGGGAATAAAATGAATGAATGAATGAATGAATGAGGGATGTTATTCTGGATTATCTCAATGAGAATAACTGTTTAACTCCATATCAGCATGGGTTTATGAGAAATCGCTCCTGTCAAACCAATCTAATCAGTTTTTATGAAGAGGTAAGCTATAGACTGGACCACGGTGAGTCATTGGACGTGGTATATCTCGATTTTTCCAAAGCGTTTGATACCGTGCCGCACAAGAGGTTGGTACACAAAATGAGAATGCTTGGTCTGGGGGAAAATGTGTGTAAATGGGTTAGTAACTGGCTTAGTGATAGAAAGCAGAGGGTGGTTATAAATGGTATAGTCTCTAACTGGGTCGCTGTGACCAGTGGGGTACCGCAGGGGTCAGTATTGGGACCTGTTCTCTTCAACATATTCATTAAT